>NW_026970530.1:0-235000 GCF_028390025.1 Pseudophryne corroboree
TTTCTCATTATGGGGTTCTCAACCTAATTGGTTGTCTGAACTGTTTAAATAAACAGCTCATATGTCATTCTTAACATATCATTTCATTTGTGGATGACTCAAATCGTGAGATAGTTTAAACATAAATGAAGTAGTAGAAGCACGTATCATGTAAAAGCCTGTTATTGAAAGGTGGATTGAAAAGAACCTCACTCTAGAAGATTTCTTTATACATTGTTGCTTATCCAATTGTTACATACTCTGACATTGATTGTAGCTGATACGGCTTAAATCCTTCCCTTCACAGAGGGAGAGCAGGCTGCGGTGTAACACATTTGTTACAGTGTTGCTATGCAGTTCTCCTGCTGGCAGTACTGTAATGATGGGGTATATGTAATTGCGGTCGAATTGCCACAAATGTCGAAAAATGGGGCATTTTAAATTCGACATAGCAATACAGTACTTTTCGACAAAAAAACGGACGTTTCAGATTCGACTTTTTGAAATTCGACAGTTGTCAAATTCGACATGTCTGCAGTGGTAAAAATGCGGCTTTTCGACAAAAGTATATTAAATTGAAGAATGTCGATTTGACAACAGTACTTTTCGACAGTCATTTCGTCAATTTCATTCCGCCTCACTTTGCTGGCGGAATCTAATAAAAAATGTAAAAACATGTATTTTTTTTGTTTTTTTTATTGCTAATAGCATATCTATTTATATTAGAAGGGATTATGTACCTGGTTTGTCTATTAGGAGCCACAAGTATTATTTATATATTTTTTAAAAGAATATATATTTTTTAACTGACTAAAATAGAGAGAGCATGGTTTTCAGTGGGAAGGGGTGGCAATGGGTTAAAATCAAGAAAAAATGTGTGGGGTCCCCCCTCCTAAGCATAACCAGCCCCCCATCCGCAGCCCATGGATGGGGGGGATAGCCTCGGGCTTCACCCCTGGCCCTTGAGTAGCTGGAGGGGGGACCCCTTGATTTAAGGGATCCCCACTCCTCCAGGGTACCCCGGCCAGTGGTGGTGACTAGTTGGGGATTTAATGCCACGGCCGCAGGGACCGATATAAAAGTGTCCCCCGGCTGCGGCATTATCTCTCCAGCTAGTGGAGCCCGGTGCTGGCGTTAAAAAATACGGGGGACCCCTACATCTTTTGTCCCCCATATTTTTTGCACCAGGACCAGACGCAGAGCCCGGTGCTGGTTCTAAAAATATGGGGGCTCCCCTGTCAATGTTTGCCCAGTATTTTTACAACCAGGACCGGCTCAAAGAGCCCGAGGCTGGTTATGCTTAGGAGGGGGGACCCCACGCAATTTTTTTCTGGGTTTTTTAAACATTTTTTTGCCATCCAAAAAGTTGAATCCATGACGTACAGCGGGACTGTTGAATCCATTTTTTATTGAATATGTTGAATTCGGGTCCCGATGGGAGGGTATGTGACTGTCGAATTGTGTTGAATTTAAAAACAGTCGAATTCCAGCCAGAATTCGACCGCAATGGCATATACCCCATGGTGTGAACACAATAGCAGGTATATATAACATATAAAGCCTGTTGCTAAAGGCTAATTGAGGGGAGCCGTGTTGTCATTTATTGCATCATACAATGTTACTGTGCTGTTATCAGATGCTGCCACACTATTATAGTTTTATGTGGCTTGGTCTTTTCCCTTTCTAAAGGAGCTTGTAATAGAGTAGAATTAATTTAATCGTCCCTTGAGGTATTGTAGATATGATATATTTTGTGCTGGTGTTACTTGACAGAGAAATTATGTCCCGTTCTGTACCCTATAATTACATCTATTCCTGCTGTAGATGTTGTTAATATGCTCAAATAATCAGCAGCGTACACTTGTAAAATCCTGTTATGGGGAATACGTGCATAAAGTTGCTAATGTGCACATACGTGGTTACACATACACTATTACATAAGCCGCTGAGATACGTGATTAGGTGCTGCTGCAGGAATGTTTGTACAGGGTAATTAATTTAAGTAAATGCAATCACATCCCCATGTGATATGTGTCCTTATGGCATGCTATATCGCATGTGATCTTACTTATATTTCTGACACTATATAGTCATTAAATTCCGTGATATGGAATATTAATGAAGGAGGCACTAATACATATATTGGTTAGGTCTCATGTTAATTCATATGCATATAGAGCAGCTAACACAGGTATATCACCAGGGCCGGCTCAAGGGTTTTGTGCGCCCCGGGCAGGCGATGGGGGCGTGGCTTCATACAGGGGGCGTTGTCACTTACGCCCCCTGTACAGTAGTAGCACCGATGAAATTATGTGCGGTGCGCGATGACGTCATCGCGCACCACACAGCAAAGGTTCTCTCCATGAAGGGAAACTAGAAGCTTCATGTCTAGTTCCCTTCATGGAGAGGACCTTTGCTGTGCGGTACGCGATGACGTCATCGCGCACCGCACAGTAAACGTCCTCTCCACGAAGGGAAACTAGACGCTACGTGTCTAGTTTCCTTCACGGTGGGGGGCGGACGGCACATCAGCAGCGGATCTTGCCATGGTGCGGCGCCCTCCGGACGGCGACGGTGCCCTCCAGAAGGCGGCGCCCCGGGCAAAAGTCCTGCTTGCCCATGGCAAGATCCGCTACTGTATATCATGCAGAGCTGTAACTAGACTTTTTGGTGCTCTGTGCCAGAGAGAGAATTGGTGCCCCCCCCCCCCCTTACATTTTTCCAATTGGGACATAAGGCGCATGACTCGTTGGAAAGGGGCATGACAATGCTATGACATCCTTTCCACATTATATATATAATAGACAGAGAAAGCTTGTTGTTATTTAGTTACAATACCCTTTATTAATTAACACATTTCAATATACTGCCATACCCAGGATTCAAACCTATAACCCGTTGAATTCGAATCAAACACCCTACTCATTGAGCTTTTTGATCCTGCATAAAAACTATGTACACTATACGAAGCTACTGTAAGATTATAAAAACATAATCAGCATTGCAATTGAGCAGATCTATGTAGTGTGCAGCCACACATGCAATCTCTTGCAGCCACACACCACATAGATCTGCTCAGCCGCAATGCTGATCATTCTTTCACAAAGTACAAGGTAAGCTTCAAATAGAATTCTCTAGCTTAGAATGATCTACCTTTCTATGCAAGGGCAGATAGCTCAATGAATAAACTGTCTGACTGCAGTGCCACAGGCAGTGGGTTTGAATTCCGGGTATGTCAGAATTTTTAAATGTAATAAAGGATAGTGTGACTGAATAACAAAGAAATCTGAAGTTGAGTTTATGAATGTTGTTTAGGTGTTAGCGACAGAAGGCGACAAGGTAGGAGACAGGTGCAGTCAGGAGATGCTGGGCTTCAAAAAGAGGGGAAGCTGCAAGTGAAAGTAATTAAAGCAGATAATTGACAAGTGCCACCAACAGCGCCCCCTAGCCTGCAGCGCTATGTGTGGTGCCCCCTCCGCACACACCTAGTTATGGCCCTGATATCACGTATTACATTGATTCAATTACACTCATATGTGAGACTCCGTATTTCTAAGAAAGCCTATCATAGGAAATGTTCTCAAGGAGCCATTAGACAGATACGCTGTGCTGTGCTAGTTCCACCACATGAAGTTTACTATATATCGCGGATAACCTGAGGTGTGTATGTGCTAACCTATCTTCAAGTATTGTCTCACTTTACATCTCATAGATAAACTAGATTGGTTGTCATTCATTTGGATATTTCTGGTCGTATTGTTACACAATTCTTTACATCATTAGATTAAATTTAAACATTTTTCACAGTGAATTAAGCAGGCATATCAATGCCGCTTTGAAAACGCCAACCGACGTGCACGTTTCACACCAGCTTCTTCAGGACAAACCCGATTGCCCTACCTAGAATGACTATAAAGGAAAGGGGAGCCAATCACGGACGGGTGTGTGAGCATGTGATCGCGCATCACATCGTCCTCTCCAAGGCTCCTATTTACTTCTGCAGCGCTGATTGTCTCACACATGTCATGTGTCTAAAACGTCCAATCCTGGTAGATGATTCTCAGATCATAATAGATCCCGGGGATCAACATGAGTTAAATAAAAGGAGAAATTAAATAACACATTCAGCAGATGAGAATCTATACGTAATCGAATCTTAGAGAATTTGTACTACATAAACTGGATTTTTGGGGGTATAATTACATATATTATTAAACGTTTAATTGCATATTATGATCTCTAGGATAATATCTCTCCATCATAAGATAAGTTTAGATGGAAGGGGGATCATACATTTATAGAAATCCTAGACTGGTAATTCTGGTGTTGGGATTTATTAGCTAATGCTGAGCATGAATATATTAATGGTCCTGCGGTTTAATGCTTATATTATATGTGTATGAGTGATGGTGATTTAAGAATTATGACCGTGATAGGTGCAAAACAAAATATTGGTCAATGACCTTAGAGTGTATACATTTTTACTTGTTAATTAAATTAATTATCAAAATTGAGTGGTGAGAAATATTATATAAATTAATGTGAATGTGCAGAATAAACAAAGCATGTGAAATGAATGAAGTAAAAGCTATATAAAATAAACGTGCAGAAAAGTGAAGGTGAAAATAATAATATATATATATATATATACATACAGCGGGTTTGGTGCGGCACTCCTAGCGGCTGTCACAAATAGGCAAAAGGGTACTCGGTGTGGACAACGTTTCAAAGCAGTTTAATATAGCTTTTTCGTCAGGTCATATGACCTGACGAAAAAGCTATATTAAACTGCTTTGAAACGTTGTCCACACCGAGGACCCTTTTGCCTATTTGTGACAGCCGCTAGGAGTGCCGCACCAAACCCGCTGTATGTATTCATTCCATGTGAGGGCACCCAGTGCTTCTGTAATTCTAATGGGAGAGCCGGACCTACCTGCTTTTTATATATATATATATATATATATATATATATATATACATTTATATTAGAGTATTTAAACCGATTGTGAGGACTCAATATGATTTTCCTATAAATTCCCTACACATATGGATGAATTTATGATAAGGTATATGCAAAAATCTTCCCTAAATTACCACATCTGGTGAATTGTATATTGCTGTATGCTCTTTCTATATAGATCTAATCTAAAGCTTTGAGTCCTTCTTTATCAATATGGTTATTAATAGTATTTGTAACATATAAGACATATAAGTAAGATTTTGACCTCTGCAAGAAAAAAATCTAATGAACGTGTCATCTACTAGAAATGTATAGAATTAGACAGATATCTGCCGACATATAGTAAATTTGGTCCCACAGTACCCGCAATTGAATCCATAAATGTGTGGGCACATCGGGTAAGTGATCAATTTCTCAAATGAAGGAATCCCATGAGAGCTATCGATTAATAAAACGTATCATGGTGTGCGTCGAGATCTTAATTACCCCATCATTGAAAGGTAAGTGGCTATTGTTATATTTTATCTCTTAAATCTCAGGGTATCATCACTTGGATTTGTGAATAAATGAGTGTAACAGGTAAGTAGTCTATTGCTCAGTAGGGAGAATTCCAGGTACACAATGGGTCACATGATGGTATGTATCAAATCACATTTTTACCTAATGTATGTTCAATCTTCAAAAATAAGGTAAGTGGCTATTATTTTCCTTTAGCCATTTTGGATACTGGTGTCCCATTAAGGATGCCATTGACCCTCAAACCTGAGAAGATCTCCATCTGTGTCCCCACCTTGGATGTTCACCTCAAAGTGTCTACTACCCAATGCCTAATGGTCTGTGTGGACTTATTTGAATGCTAGCCTCAAATAGGTTACATACTCATGTATTCCCTGCATAGGTGAATAAATTCTATGTTAAAGTATATCCAGGGCTCTTCCCTAAAACACCACATCTAATAATGAATATGTTACTATATACTCCTCCTATATGGATCAAATCTGAAGTTAGCAATACAGGTATTGATAATATGCATAAAATAAGGGACACGTACAGGAATCTAGCCCCTACAATGGATTTATAAGTACAAATCATCCCCTAAATATATATGAAATAGACATGTCTATTAATATATAATAATGAATGTGATCTCAAAATACCCTCAACTGAGTCCATGTATATATATGGACATAACAAGTAAGTAATCAATTTCTCAAGAGACAGAATCCTAGAATGACAAAAAAAAACAATAAGTCATATGATGGTATATATCAGAGTCATAGTTCCCCCATTATAAAATAGATAGGTAGCTGTCATTTACATTTGATCTCTCAAATCCCAGGGGATCATCACTTGAACTTGTGAGTAGGTGGACGTATCCGACAGGTAATCATTTACTCAAAAGGGAAAACTCCTGGATACACACTGGATCTCATAATGGTATACAACAGGATCAAGTTTTCTCCTGACGTACGTTCAATCTCACTAAAAAGGTAAGTAACTGTTGTTTTCATTCAGACCTCTTGGATGTTGACATCCCATTAGGAATATCATTTGGCTTTCAAACCTAAGGAGACTGCCATCTATATCCCCACCTCGAATATTCGTCTCAAAGTGTCTCATACCAAAGACCTGAAGGCCCTTTGGGATCCCATTGTGATGTTGCAGAAAGTGGTTGTAGGGGTAGAGGATAATTGGAATTACATTTCCTTGGAATTCTAAATTTCTTACTGGGAGTAGCCCAAGCCTCTTCCATAATTTCCTTCAGCTGTTCTGACCCAGGAAACTCAGTACTGACTGTTTTGGGACATTTAAACACAGGTGACTTGGATTTTAACACAGACTCTGTTGATTCTTGTAAGGATAGAATGGCTTTCATTGCCTTAATTAACTCAGGTATGTCCACTGAGCCGAGACCTTCCTCCTCAACTGCGTATGCAGAAATGGAGTGTAATCAGTCTTCATTCTCCAACGAATCCTCATCTGAAGCATGTGTAGACTGTGAAGATGTTGTTTCATGTCTATGTGCTTTACTTACCACTGTCCTTTCAGCCTGTTTTTGTTGAGAGGCTGCTGCTTCCACTGCTGGATGTGATAAACCTCAGGTGGAATGCTGCATGTAAGGGTTAATAGTGTAACCTATCCCTGGTACAGACGTTGGAATTATCCACTGAGCTATACTGGATAATGTCTGTACAAAGGTAGCCCATGGTGGTTCAACTTGCACCTGTGTCCTCCTTAGATTTTTTAAGAGACTTTGATGAAAGTTAAAACAATTTTTCTGAACCAGATCCCGAGAGGTTAACCCAGCTTTGACAGACATGATATGAGTATTGGTGCTGCTATGAGTGTATTTTCCTCACCCTTGCTGCTCTTAGACATGATAAATAATCACACACTTGCACAGTGTACTACACAAATTGTGCTGTAATCACTTTAAATTTTGTCAAAGTGACATAAAATCCGACCCTACCCTGCTTTGTACAAGCATTGAAGATCGGAATAGACAGAAAAAACTGATAGAATTATAGTAAATGCAGCAATCACAGGCAATATACATTAGTATAATAAGTAATAGGAGCACGTAATCAACTACAAATACATTTCAAGTATGTATGAGAAACCTATTACTGAGATAGAGCATCGAGCGACCGGAACCGGAAGTGACGCTGGGTGCGCACACATAAGGGCGCACACAAGGACGGAGCGGCAAGGTGCTAGAGCCGCAAGCCGGGGGGAGCCAGAAGCCGGCAGCAAGGGGGAAGCCAGCGGCCAGGGAGAGACAATAGTCAGGAGGAAGCAGTGGCCGGAGGGAGCCAGCAGCCGGTGGGGAAGGGAGCCTGCAGCCGGGGAGAACAACTTCTGTGCACAGATCAGTGGAGCAGATAAGTATTAACTTTCCCTATTAGCTTTTCCCACTGTGTTGTATAACTGATTGTCTTCCTTTGTCCATTACTGTATTTTATTGTTGAGTTCCTGTATTTGTACTAAATTTATCCTTATCCTATCAATTTATATATATATATATATATATATATATATATATTTATTGTCCCTTATTCCTTTATTTTATTTATTTATTGTTCTGTATATACACCTTATATTGATTGTCCCACTCGTTTTGATTTTCAGAAGGTAGCAGGGAGTTAGCACTAATTAAAAAAATGGGTGTGGCCGAGATTGGTAATCTCACGCAATGCATGTCGTGCATGATGTATGCGCACCTGGCACAACAGTCTGAGTGTGGGTACATCTGTGTGAGATGTGAGCGTACGGCCGCCCTGGAAGCCTAGGTAACTGATCTAGAGCGGACTGTTATGCTACTAAGGAGCATTCACAATCTCAAGCAAAGTTTAGCTAGAACAGTGGAGGAGTTGCTGTTATGATTCCAGCACTCTGGTCTGAGGAGATCTTATTGCGAGGACCGGAGCACTGGAACGAGATGCTGGGAAAGGGAGCGGGAATGGAAAATAGCCCCTGGCGCCCTAACTCCGTTGTCTCGCCCGTGCTGTCAGAAATCCCCTGCGAGACTATGGTTGCTTGAGCCCATGGCAGCCGCGTTTGAAGGGCGGATTATGTCTGCCCAACTCCGATGCAACCCAGTCTTAGTGAGAGACAAAGGGAAATCCGAGACAGGGTGATAACAAGGGGCCCTCTGACTAAACAACCAGGCCAGGGGCTACAAGCTAACTCAAAACTAGAATATGTGCGGAAAAACCGCCAGAGAAAAGGACAACCAAAATATCCACTTGTCCACCTCTCCTACCCGGCACCGCCGAGTTCCAGAGAGGACTTGTGGAAGCGGAACCCTCCGCAAATGCTCCAACAATAGAAGATATAAAGATAAAGCGGCTGAGCCGCAACACACGGCAGAGCCGCAACTCACGAAACACCACTCGATGTTAAACGGTGATCAGTCAGGACTCCAGGGAACAAAACGACTTCCTGGGATGAGATGACAACTCCCGAATACAGGACTTCTGAGGACAGGAATGACCGGATACAGCAGGACTGGAAACAGACTCTCAGCAAACCAAAGCAGCATGCAGGAAGCTATTACCGGCGTCTGTGAGAAGCCCTGGGAAGGTACTTAACAGGGAGTCCTCCAATCAGCTGCTTAGAGCCTGATTGGAATAAATGCCATGCAGCTGCCTTGCTGCACGGCCGGGAGGACAGGTGTATGTGCTTGTTCATTAAGCCCAGCAACGGGGAACGCGGTCCGCCAGTGGCATCCCCGTTGCTAGGGTCCGTGCGGCTCAGCGCGCCCGGCGTCTAGCGTTGCTAGGGAGCCGGCGGCTGAACGCGCACGGCGTCCCTAGTTTCTAGGCGCCGGGCCGCGCGGACAAGCGGACCCCGGCGCCTAACAGTACCGCCCCCTTGAGGAGGGGTCAAGGAACCCCTAAAGCCAGGTTTCTGAGGAAATTCCCGAAAAAATGCCCTCTTGAGCCTAGGGGCATGAAGATCCTTATCCAGGACCCAAGACCTTTCCTCCGGACCATAGCCTTTCCAGTGAACCAAAAAATAAAGCCGACCCCAGGATAATTTGGAATCGAGAACCTTCTCTACCAAGAACTCCTGCTGTCCCTGTACATCCACTGGAGATCTACCCTGAAAGATCCTCCGAGGAAACCTACTGGAAGAAACGTATTGTTTCAACAGGGAACAATGAAACGTATTTCCAATCCTGAGAGATCTTGGTAAACGTAGCCGAAAGGCAACTGGGTTGACTCTTTTAATAATAAGAAATGGCCCAATAAATTTGGGTCCCAGTCTAGCCGAGGATTGTCGAAGCCTGATGTTGCGAGTCGACAACCACACCCTATCTCCCACCTTAAAGGTGCAAGGACGTCGGAGCCTGTCAGAAAATTTCTTCTCTCGAAAGGCCGCTTGTCTGAGAGCAAGGTGCACTTTTTTCCAAATTGCTCTGAGCTGGGAGGTCAATGCCAGCGAGGAGACTGGAAAATGATGAAAAAAAGAATTAGCTCTGGGGTGAAAACCAAAAACTGAAAAGAATGGAGACTCTTTAGTGGAGGAATGACAGGAATTATTGTAAGCAAATTCAGCCAAAGGAAGAAACTCGGACCAATCATTCTGGAGTTTGGCTGAATACAAGCGCAGATATTGTTTCAATGACTGGTTAACTCGTTCGGTTTGCCCGTTGGATTGTGGGTGATAACCGGATGTTAATGACAGTTTCATCTTTAATGAAGCACAAAAACATCTCCAGAATTGTGCGATAAATTGTGGACCCCGATCAGAAACAATATCAGTGGGTAACCCATGAAGCCTAAAACACATGGTGGAGGAACAAAACTGCCAACCCTTGAGCAGAAGGCAATCGGGGAAGAGCAATAAAATGAGCCATTTTACTAAAACGGTCCACTACCACCCATATGACTCGGAATCCGGCTGAAAGGGGAAGGTCAACCTCAAAATCCATGGAAATATGAGACCATGGCCTGAGAGGGACACTTAAGGGCATAAGTTGCCCGATAGGCAAGGAACGGGGAACCTTATGCTGTGCACAAACCGGACATGAAAAAAAAATTCCCTAACGTCTTTGGACATACTAGGCCACCATACTGAGCGAGAGACTAACTCCAATGTCTTAGTGATTCCCGGATGCCCTGAAACCTTGTTGTCATGGAATTCAGTTAAAACAGTAGCTCTCAAAAATTCAGGAACGAAAAGACGACCAGCAGGAGTAAATCTAGGAGCTTGGTGTTGAAGCTGGTTTAACTGGGTAAATAAATCCTGTGTGAGGCCTGCCCGGATGACCGAAGATGGAAGTATTGGGGTAACAACAGGATTGTTATTGTGAACCGTAAGAAAACTACGTGACAGGGCATCAGCTTTAGTATTCTTGGAACCAGCCCTGAAAGTGATAATAAATTTGAAACAAGTAAAAAATAATGCCCAACGTGCCTGCCGAGCATTAAACCGTTTAGCTGATTCAATGTGTTGCAGGTTCTTATGGTCAGTCAATACCTAAATAGTATGCTTTGCTCCTTCCAGCCAATACCTCCACTCCTCAAAAGCCCACTTTACCGCCAGTAACTCCCGATTACCAACGTCATAATTGGATTCAGCGGAGGAGAACTTCCTGGACATAAAGGCACAAGGATGTAACTCCAAAGACTCCGGATCCTTTTGAGAAAGGACAGCCCCCCACTCCAACCTCTGAGGCATCAACCTCCACAACAAAAGGGCAATTCCGGATTAGGATGTCTGAGGACTGGAGCTGAGACAAAGGCTTATTTGAGGGCCCGGAAGGACAACTCAGCTTCATGCTACCAGTTGGTAGGATCCGCTCCTTTCTTAGTCAGAGCCACAATGGGAGCTACCAGGTCAGAAAAAGAATGAATGAACCTCCTATAATAATTCGCAAACCCTAAAAAGCGCTGAATTGCTTTTAAATTGGTGGGTTGCGCCCAATTAAGGATGGCCTGAAGCTTCTTGGGTTCCATGCAAAATCCCTGAGAGGAAATTATGTACCCTAAAAAAGATACTTCCGTGACGTGAAATTCACACTTCTTCAGCTTGGCATAGAAATAATTCTCACGTAACTTTTGAAGAACCAGACGCACCTGGGTGATATGTTGTTCCATCAATTCAGAAAAAATCAAGATGTTGTCTAAATAAACGACCACGAATTTCCCTAGGAAGTCACGGAGCACATCATTTATGAGGTCTTGAAAAACTGCTGGAGCATTAGACAGGCCGAACCGCATCACCAGGTATTCGTAGTGACCTGACTGAGTACTGAAAGCCGCCTTCCACTCATCTCCAGATTTAATTCGGATGAGGTTGTAAGCTCCTCTCAGGTCAATTTTAGAAAAAATCACAGCAGAACGTAACTGATCAAATAGTACAAAAATCAACGGCAAAGGATAGGTGTTTTTGACTGAGATCTTATTCAGGGCTCTAAAATCAATGCATGGTCTAAGCGAGCCATCCTTCTTCCCCACAAAGAAAAAAACAGCACTTAAAGGGGATTTTGATGGTCTAATAAAACCTTTCTGTAAGCTCTCCTGAATATAGTCATTCATAGCCAAAGTTTCTGGCCCGGACAATGCATATAATCTTCCCTTTGGCAATGCGGCACCAGGAATTAGCTCAATAGCACAATCATAAGGCCGATGGGGAGGCAGAATGTCCGCATTACCTATGGAGAAAACATTGGCAAACTCCTGGTATTCCACAGGAATGAGTTCTGGAATGATAGCTGCTACTCTGACTGGAAACTAAATACATTCCTTACCACAAAAAGTACCCCATTGTGAAATCTCCCCGGACCGCCAATCAATGGTGGGATTATGAAAGGCCAGCCAAGGGTGACCCAGAACAACTGGAACTGCTGGGCAATGTGTAAGATAGAACTCAATTTTTTCGGAATGTAAAGCTCCTACTGTAAGTAGCACGGGAGGTGTACGGTGAGAAATAACCCCATTGGAAAGCGGACTCCCATCTAAGCCATGCATGGTGACACACCTACCCAATGGTAACTGAGGAATGTCTAAGGCCTTAGACCAAGTTAAATCCATAAAGTTTCCTGCAGCTCCACTGTCGACAAAAGCCGACACCAAAGAACTTGGGCTGCCAAAGGAAACTTTAACTGGGACTAAAAGAGTTATTCGAGGAGATAAGCTGCAGACCTAGGTGAACCCCCTCACAATTCACCTGGTCAAAGCGTTTCCCGACTTGTTCGGACAGTTACGAGCAAAATGTCCCTTACCACCACAGTACAAACAAAGACCGGAATTTTGCCTTCTGGCTCTTTCCTCTGGAGACAGCCGGGAGAGACCCATCTGCATGGGCTCCTCTACGTCTTCTGGAATGGAATAAACACACGGACTTGACCTTACAGGTGTTCCTCTTTCAGCCCTCCGCTCTCTGAGACGACGATCAATCTTAATAGAAAGCTCCATGAGTTTATCGAGAGTCTCAGGAGCGGGTTACTGGAGGAGACTGTCTTTTATAGACTCTGATAAGCCAAGGCGAAACTGACTGCGTAGGGCTGGGTCATTCCAGCCACAGTCGTTCGACCAACGGCAAAACTCAGTACAATAAACCTCTGCAGGATTTCTACCCTGTTTGAGAGCGCGCAACTGACTTTCAGCAGACGCCTCTCTATCCGGGTCATCATACAAAAGCCCTAGAGACTTAAAAAAAAGCGTCTACTGACAACAATGCAGGATCCTCTGCCCTTAAACCGAATGCCCAGGTCTGAGGATCCCCCTGGAGTAAAGAAATAATAATCCCAACCCGCTGAGATTAAGTACCTGAGGAAGTGGGTCTTAAACGGAAATAAAGTTTACAGGATTCCTTAAAATTAAAAAATCATTTTCTATCGCCAGAAAAACGGTCAGGCAAATGCATCTTTGGTTCAGGGACTACCTTTAGGAAGGCTCGCAAAAGATCTTCCTGCGACCTCACCCGAAGCGAAAGATCCTGAACCATCTGAGTAAGTTCTTGAATCTGATTGACTAAGAACTGGCCAGGATTTGGCCCTACACCTGTCGGATTCATGAGGCCAAAAATTTTTAACAAAAACTGAATGAGAGGCAAAAAATTAAAGCCCTGTTTAATTTTAATTTTTTGGTATGGCCGGTAATAATGTTATGATTCCAGCACTCTGGTCTGAGGAGATCTTATTGCGAGGACCGGAGCACTGGAACGAGATGCTGGGAAAGGGAGCGGGAATGGAAAATAGCCCCTGGCGCCCTAACTCCGTTGTCTCGCCCATGCTGTCAGAAATCCCCTGCGAGACTATGGTTGCTTGAGCCCATGGCAGCCGCGTTTGAAGGGCGGATTATGTCTGCCCAACTCCGATGCCCCCCAGTCTTAGTGAGAGACAAAGGGAAATCCGAGACAGGGTGATAACAAGGGGCCCTCTGACTAAACAACCAGGCCAGGGGCTACAAGCTAACTCAAAACTAGAATATGTGCGGAAAAACCGCCAGAGAAAAGGACAACCAAAATATCCACTTGTCCACTTTCCTACCCGGCACCGCCGAGTTCAAGAGAGGACTTGTGGAAGCGGAACCCTCCGCAAATGCTCCAACAACAGAAGATATAAAGATAAAGCGGCTGAGCCGCAACACAGGGCAGAGCCGCAACTCACGAAACACCACTCGATGTTAAACGGTGATCAGTCAGGACTCCAGGGAACAAAACGACTTCCTGGGATGAGATGACAACTCCCGAATACAGGACTTTTGAGGACAGGAATGACCGGATACAGCAGGACTGGAAACAGACTCTCAGCAAACCAAAGCAGTATGCAGGAAGCTGTTACCGGCGTCTGTGAGAAGCCCTGGGAAGGTACTTAACAGGGAGTCCTCCAATCAGCTGCTTAGAGCCTGATTGGAATAAATGCCGTGCAGCTGCCTTGCTGCACGGCCGGAGGACAGATGTATGTGCTTGTTCATTAAGCCCAGCAACGGGGAACGCGGTCCGCCAGTGGCGTCCCTGTTGCTAGGGTCCGTGCGGCTCAGCGCGCCCGGCGTCTAGCGTTGCTAGGGAGCCGGCGGCTGAACACGCACGGCTTCCCTAGTTGCTAGGCGCCGGGCCGCGCGGACAAGCGGACCCCGGCGCCTAACAGTTGCAGGGGGATCACTGGTAGATGAGGAAGATCAGGAAGACAGCTGGGTCACAGTTAGAAGGAAAAAAGGGGGAGGGGAAGACATGTTAACTCCGATCTACCAAACCCCAATAAATTTGCCCAATTGGACAAAGATTCTGAGGATGGCAGTGAGGAAATGACAGAACCAGAGGAGACAGTTCCCTCTAGCATCCAGAGGAGCGGTCCCTCCAGTGCAGATGGGAAAAAAGATAATGAGGTACGTAGTCAGATTGTGGTGGTAGGGGATTCTATTATCAGGAAGACAGGGCAATCTGCTACCGGGACCGTGATCTCCATACAGTCTGTTGTCTTCCGGGTGCTCGGTATGGCACATCGCGGACAGGGTAGATAGATTGTTGGGAGGGGCTGGTAAAGACCCAGCGGTTTTGGTGCATGTTGGCACCAATTACAAAGTTAGTGGTAGGTGGGATGTCCTTAAGAAAGACTATAGGGACTTAGGCAAAAAACTTAAGGCAAGGACATCTGTCACGATCCGGGTATCTGGACGCCATTACTTACCCTTCAGATGCCTCCTAAGGCGGGCTCAACGTTCCAGGACCGGATTCCGCTGTTCCTGAGTTTCCACATGCAGAGTGGTCTTTTCATCAGCCGCGGCCTCCGCTGTGCCCGCGTGGTTAAATGTGCATCTATCAGCCTGGCGTCTCCTGTCTCCGGTGGCCGGCGCCGCCATTACTGTTTCCCAGACCACATGGATTACAAACCAAACTTCCTTCCAAGTGTCTGCATGGGCGCAGCCATCTTGGATTCTGTCATCTGATCATTTCCACCAATCTGCTGTCTGTGTTGTTGATTTGCATAATTGCCTAGCCAACCCCTTCCTTGCTGCAGGTATAAGTAAGCTGTACCTGAGCAAGGAAGACGTCAGTGCTTTGGTTGTCAAACCTAGTTCCTGTTTGTCTCTCTTCTATGATTGTCTTCCAGGTTCCAGCTCCTGTCTCAAGACTTCCACCATAGAGACCCGCACCAGCATTCCACCTGCGGTGTAGCCTGACTCTCCAATCCATTGTGGATTCATCTGTTTCCAGCTACAACACTACCTGCTTCCAGCCTCAGCTTCCAGCAGAGTACAGCTTCCCTTAAAGGGCCGGTGTCCTTTCTACACTTTACCACTCTCCACCGGAATTATTATTTCTCCGCTCTCAAGTTCTACATTTCAGTTCACATTTCATCGCTCCCAAAGTTCATTTATTATTTAACTGGTTCCAGCCAGTATCCACTCCGTGCTAACAACAGTCTGGTTCCAGCCAGTATCCACAGCAGCTGTTTTACCTTCAGCAACCCAGCTCTTCCTGGAACACCAGCTGGTACAATCCTGGGTTATCTCCATTGCTACAGCCGGGCCTGGTAAGGACTTTCCATCTAGAAGATCATAAGAACTATCTCACACTACCAGTGCCCTGTGGCTCCTGCCATGCTGTAGTACTCAGGAACTGTATTTATTCTTTGCTGACTTTTACGTTTTCTTTTATTGCTGCTGTGATGCGGAGTTGTCATAATAAACATCATTGACTTTTATCTAAGTTGTCGGGGTCACGCCTTCGGGCAGTTATTATTCATGTTATTTACATGTCCAGGGGTCTGATACAACCTCCCAGGTTCCGGTACATCTCAGCCCCTACAACTGAGGCTGCCTCCGGTCAGCTCAGGCCCTCAGTTGTGACAGTAAGCACTGACCTAATGAATCCAGCCGGAGACCAGGATCAAGCGGCCAGGCCGATGCAAGAACTGGCAGCCCGACTAGAACATCAGGAGGCTGCACAGGGCCACATCATCCGCTGTCTCCAGGATCTCTCTACTCGGCTGGATGGGATTCAGACAACTCTCCGTGGATCAGGCGCGTCTGGTGCGTCAACCACAGTGACTCCAGCTATAACCCCACCCACCTTACCCATTTCTGCTCCACGTCTTCATCTTCCAACGCCAGCAAAATTTGACGGATCTCCAAGATTCTGCAGGGGATTTCTCAACCAGTGTGAGATTCAGTTTGAGCTACAACCTGGCAATTTTCCCAGTGACCGTACAAAAATTGCCTACATTATTTCTCTTCTCAGTGGCTCAGCCCTTGATTGGGCATCACCGTTATGGGAGAGGTCCGACACCCTGCTATCTTCTTACACTGCATTTGTGTCAACATTCAGGCGCATCTTCGACGAGCCAGGCCGGGTAACTTCAGCTTCGTCTGAGATTCTCCGTTTACGCCAGGAATCACGTACTGTAGGACAATATCTTATACAGTTCCAGATCCTGGCATCCGAACTGGCATGGAACGACGAGGCCCTGTATGCTGCATTCTGGCATGGTTTATCCGAGCGTATTAAAGATGAGTTAGCTACCAGAGACTTACCCTCCAAGTTAGATGAGCTAATCTCACTTTGTACGAAAGTTGACTTACGTTTCAGAGAGAGAGCAACTGAGCGTGGAAGATCATCTGCTCCAAAATCTTCTACTCCTCCTCCTCGCCAACTGTCACCAACTACAGATGAACCCATGCAAATTGTCCGTTCCCGTTTAACTCCTGCTGAGCGCCGAAGACGTCTCTCCGAGTTTCTCTGTCTGTATTGTGCAGCTCCGTCTCACACCATTAATGCCTGTCCCAAACGTCCGGGAAACTCCAAATCCTAGCTCGCCAAGGAGAGGGCCGGCTAGGAGTAATGATCTCCTCTCCATCTCCTCAAGATTGTAACCTCCCAGTCTCGCTTCAAGTTGCTCAACGTTATCAGAACGTCATTGCCCTCCTGGATTCCGGAGCAGCTGGGAACTTTATTACTGAAGCCTATGTTAAACGGTGGTCCCTACCCACCGAGAGACTTCCTTCGTCCTTTTCCTTAACTGCTGTGGATGGCAGTAAAATTTTTGATACAGTTATTTCTCTAAGGACTCTACCAGTTCGTCTGAGAGTGGGAGTTCTTCATTCCGAACTTATTTCATTTTTAGTGATTCCAAGAGCCACACATCCTGTGGTCCTGGGCCTTCCATGGCTCCGTCTTCACAATCCTACAATTGATTGGACGACTACGCAAATCCTGGCATGGGGTTCCTCCTGTACTAAGACATGTTTGTTTAAAGTGTTGCCTGTCTGTTCTTCCTCCCCCAGGTCGTCTGATGTTCCACCTCCTCCATATCAAGATTTCACGGATGTGTTCAGTAAAGCTTCTGCTGATATCCTTCCTCCTCATAGAGAATGGGACTGCCCGATTGATCTCGTTCCAGGGAAGGTTCCACCTCGAGGCCGAACTTATCCGTTGTCTCTCCCCGAGACACATTCTATGGAGGAATACATTAAAGAGAACCTAGCAAAGGGGTTCATTCGACCTTCTTCTTCTCCAGCCGGCGCAGGCTTCTTTTTTGTAAAGAAGAAAGATGGTGGTCTGCGGCCGTGCATCGACTACAGAGGTTTGAACGACATTACCATCAAGAACCGCTATCCTTTACCCCTGATTACTGAGCTCTTTGACAGAGTTAGCGGAGCTACCATCTTTACAAAGCTGGACCTGAGAGGTGCATACAATCTCATCCGGATCCGTGAGGGTGACGAGTGGAAGACCGCATTTAACACCCGTGACGGACATTATGAGTACCTCGTCATGCCCTTCGGATTGAGCAATGCTCCAGCTGTCTTCCAGCATTTCGTCAATGAGATCTTCAGAGACATTCTATACCGTCATGTCGTGGTCTATCTAGATGATATCCTCATTTTTGCCAACGATTTAGAGGAACATCGTTTCTGGGTAAAGGAGGTTCTGTCCCGTCTCCGTGTCAATCATCTCTACTGCAAATTAGAGAAATGCGTCTTTGAAGTCAAGTCCATTCCGTTTCTAGGGTACATTGTGTCCGGTTCCGGACTAGAGATGGATCCTGAGAAACTACAAGCAATCCAGAATTGGCCGGTACCCTTAACCCTCAAAGGGGTCCAGAGGTTCTTAGGGTTCGCCAATTATTACCGAAAGTTTATACGAGACTTTTCCACCATTGTGGCGCCTATTACTGCTTTCACCAAGAAGGGTGCTAACCCGTCCAAGTGGTCTGAAGAAGCCATGCAAGCTTTTCATCTTTTAAAACAGAGGTTCATCTCTGCACCTGTCCTGAAACAGCCTGACATCGACTCTCCTTTCATCTTAGAGGTGGATGCCTCCTCCGTTGGAGTAGGAGCGGTGTTATCTCAGAGGGCTAAAGATGGTCATTTACATCCTTGCAGTTTCTTCTCACGGAAGTTCTCCCCAGCGGAGCGCAACTATGCCATTGGCGACCAGGAGTTGCTAGCCATCAAGCTCGCTCTAGAGGAGTGGAGATATCTGTTGGAGGGAGCTTCTCATTCAATCACCATCCTTACAGACCACAAGAACCTTCTATATCTAAAAGGCGCACAATGTCTCAACCCTCGTCAGGCCAGATGGGCACTTTTCTTTTCCAGGTTCGACTTTAAACTCCAGTTCTGTCCGGGCTCTCAGAATCGCAAGGCCGATGCCCTTTCCCGCTCATGGGAGCAAGAAAATGAGTCAGAGTCTTCAGACAAGCATCCTATTATAAATCCGTTGGCATTCTCCACGGTAGGGATGGACTCTACGCCCCCATCAGGGAAAAGTTTTGTGAAGCCGACACTAAGGAAGAAGCTCATGCATTGGGCCCATGCTTCCCGTTTTGCCGGACATACAGGTATCCAAAAAACCCTGGAGTTTATCTCTAGGTCCTATTGGTGGCCAACTCTGAAAAAGGACGTTTTGGAGTTTATTGCATCTTGCCCAAAGTGTGCTCAACATAAAGTATCCCGCCAGTCGCCTGCGGGGCAACTGGTTCCACTATCTGTTCCCCGTCGACCATGGACCCATTTGTCGATGGATTTTATTACAGATTTGCCCATGTGCAACAAGTTCAATACCATCTGGGTGGTAGTTGACCGGTTCACCAAGATGGCACACTTCATTCCTCTCACCGGTCTTCCGTCAGCTTCCAAGTTGGCTCAAGTATTCATACAAGAGATCTTCCGACTCCACGGTCTTCCAGAAGAAATTATCTCAGATCGAGGAGTTCAATTCACAGCCAAATTCTGGCGAAGTTTATGTCAAGTCCTCCAAGTCAAGTTAAAGTTTTCCACGGCTTACCATCCTCAGACCAATGGTCAAACTGAGAGGGTGAATCAGGACTTGGAGGCCTTCCTCCGCATCTATGTGTCCTCCTCTCAAGATGACTGGGTTCAATTACTTCCCTGGGCCGAGTTCTGTCATAACAACCAGTATCATTCTTCATCTTCCTCAACACCATTCTTCACCAACTTTGGATTCCACCCTAAAGTCCCTGAGTTCCAACCGCTTCCAGCAACTTCTGTTCCCGCAGTGGATATCACCTTGCATCAGTTTGCCAATATCTGGAAGAGCGTACGATCTGCTCTGCTCAAGGCATCGTTCAGGTACAAGAAGTTTGCGGATAAGAAGCGTCGCGCAGTTCCTGCTCTCAAGGTGGGTGATCGGGTATGGTTATCCACGAAGAATTTGAGGTTAAGAGTTCCCAGTATGAGGTTTGCACCTCGCTACATCGGTCCTTTTAAAATTGATCAAGTCATCAATCCTGTTGCTTACAGACTCCAGTTACCTCCCTTCTTAAAAATACCCAGGACATTCCATGTTTCCCTGTTGAAACCGCTAATCTTGAATCGGTTTCATTCCTCACTTCCACCAACTCCGAAAGTCCAAACTCAACGAGGCATTGAGTATGAAGTGGCCAAGATCCTGGACTCACGTCACCGTTACGGTCAACTTCAGTATCTCATTGACTGGAAGGGCTATGGTCCTGAAGAACGCTCTTGGACCAATGCCTCTGATGTCCATGCTCCTGCCTTGGTCCGAAATTTCCACGCAAAGTTTCCTTTAAAGCCTAAGAAGTGTCCTGGGGCCACTCCTAAAGGGGGGGGTGCTGTCACGATCCGGGTATCTGGACGCCATTACTTACCCTTCAGATGCCTCCTAAGGCGGGCTCAGCGTTCCAGGACCGGATTCCGCTGTTCCTGAGTTTCCACATGCAGAGTGGTCTTTTCATCAGCCGCGGCCTCCGCTGTGCCCGCGTGGTTAAATGTGCATCTATCAGCCTGGCGTCTCCTGTCTCCGGTGGCCGGCGCCGCCATTACTGTTTCCCAGACCACATGGATTACAAACCAAACTTCCTTCCAAGTGTCTGCATGGGCGCAGCCGTCTTGGATTCTGTCATCTGATCATTTCCACCAATCTGCTGTCTGTGTTGTTGATTTGCATAATTGCCTAGCCAACCCCTTCCTTGCTGCAGGTATAAGTAAGCTGTACCTGAGCAAGGAAGACGTCAGTGCTTTGGTTGTCAAACCTAGTTCCTGTTTGTCTCTCTTCTATGATTGTCTTCCAGGTTCCAGCTCCTGTCTCAAGACTTCCACCATAGAGACCCGCACCAGCATTCCACCTGCGGTGTAGCCTGACTCTCCAATCCATTGTGGATTCATCTGTTTCCAGCTACAACACTACCTGCTTCCAGCCTCAGCTTCCAGCAGAGTACAGCTTCCCTTAAAGGGCCGGTGTCCTTTCTACACTTTACCACTCTCCACCGGAATTATTATTTCTCCGCTCTCAAGTTCTACATTTCAGTTCACATTTCATCGCTCCCAAAGTTCATTTATTATTTAACTGGTTCCAGCCAGTATCCACTCCGTGCTAACAACAGTCTGGTTCCAGCCAGTATCCACAGCAGCTGTTTTACCTTCAGCAACCCAGCTCTTCCTGGAACACCAGCTGGTACAATCCTGGGTTATCTCCATTGCTACAGCCGGGCCTGGTAAGGACTTTCCATCTAGAAGATCATAAGAACTATCTCACACTACCAGTGCCCTGTGGCTCCTGCCATGCTGTAGTACTCAGGAACTGTATTTATTCTTTGCTGACTTTTACGTTTTCTTTTATTGCTGCTGTGATGCGGAGTTGTCATAATAAACATCATTGACTTTTATCTAAGTTGTCGTGGTCACGCCTTCGGGCAGTTATTATTCATGTTACTTACATGTCCAGGGGTCTGATACAACCTCCCAGGTTCCGGTACATCTCAGCCCCTACAACTGAGGCTGCCTCCCGTCAGCTCAGGCCCTCAGTTGTGACAACATCTAGGGTAATATTATCTGAAATATTAACAGTGACATGCGCTAGCCCAGGGAGGCAGAGGGAGATTAGGGAGGTAAATGTGTGGCTTAGAGACTGATGTAGGAAGGTTTGTGTTCCTGGAATACTGGGCGGACTTCTCAGTCAGGCGCCATCTTTGTCGCAATTGATTGCAACTGAATGAGGAGGAGGCTGCAGTGCTGGGGGGCAGGATGGTTAGAAGGTTGGAGGAGCTTTTAAACTAAGAGCCTGGGGGGAGGGTTTAGCTAGAAGCTGCGGGTTAATTAGGGAGAGCAGTAAGGATGGGGGTAGTGAACAATTTGGGGGTGGAGAAGTAGGGAGCATAAGGTCAGATGGCAAGGGTATTTGCATGGGTATTGACACCGGAAATACTGACACAGGTATTGCCCAAGATATTCCCAATTTATCACCTAATGACGTATATGGCTCAGCAATACGGTATATAGAATGTAATGTGCATAGCATAAGGGAGGATACTAACATCAGGGGGGGGGGTTAGAAAGTCTTAATAGGTCAGATAGAGATAGTAGTGAGGAAGTCTGTATTAAGCATGATGGGGTGGAAAGGGAGGGAGTAGAATAACAGTCAGTAAAGGTAAGTCTAGAAAGGCTCTTGTAAATATAGATAAGATACCACTAAAACACGGGTAATGGAGAGGCTAAGCTAAGATGTATGCTTGTGAATGCAAGAAGCCTATTGGGTAAAATGGGGGAATTGGAATGGCTTGTATCAAAGTCTCAGTATGATATTATAGGTATTACGGAAACATGGTGGGACGACTCTCACGACTGGGTTGCGAATTTGGAGGGATATTCTCTTTTCAGGAGGGACAGGGCTACCAAAAGGGGAGGAGGGGTATGTCTCTTTCCTAAACCATCTCTAAAACCAAACTTAATAGAGGGTATTTTCGGGGAGGCTGGAGATAACGTGGAGTCGCTATGGGGTGAGATCACAAGTGGGGGCACAGAGGTAAAGAAACTAGTCATTGGCACGTGCTACAAGTAACCAGATATTAGTGTACATGACGAGGAACAACTCTTACATTAAACTGAAAAAGCTGCGGGAATGGGGGACATCCTAGTGTTAGGGGATTTTAACTATCCTGATATAAATTGGAGTAACGATTCTTGTGTAAAAACTAGGAGCAGCAGGTTCTTAAATACATTAAAGGATCTATACTTGACTCAATTAGTCGAGGACCCAACTAGAGGTAAAACTAGAAAAGATTATACCTGATGGCGCAAGCGATATAAATGATAAATGTTGTATAAAATTCTGCCACCTTGTGATCATAAGAAAAATGGTTCTATTTCGTCAGACCCCAGAAGCCTGTCTCTAATGGCTTCAATAAAGCAATTATGATTTAAATGGAAAAGAGGTCGCGCTATAGAACCAATTAATTGTTCCACACCATTCTTAATTGTAAATATTTATTTAAACATATAACCATGTAAAAACATCGATGTATATTTTATTTCTAAAATAATTAAGATCTGGTGTGGTCACAACACCCTCAACTGCATACCAATTATAATTTAATAATGCTCATTCGTAAAATTAAGTGTGCTGATTAGAATAATGTCCAGACCGGCAATATATTATGCCACAGATTCAGTCCGTAATAGGATCCTTTATATTAATTTACACCCAATGATAGAAGGACACCGGTGCGGTACCGCCTATGGAAGAAGTAACTGGATGTTACGAAACGCGTCTAGGACTCCTTGTTTAAGTGACTGCTGACTGCTGAATTGTCCAGACCGTCCCCCGGCATCTCCAGAGCACTTGGCACCTGCTACGAGCAAATCGTGGAAATTATATTCACACAGTGTCGGAGAGAACAGTGATCTTTGGAAGCCGGAGTAGCGAGGCGGCTGACTGCTGAAGTGGGTTGAGCAACAGTATTAGCCCCCTCGTGAGAACTGTCGGGCTGCCCGTACGGAAACCTTTCTTCACCCTGCTGCACGGACACAGAAGCTGTTTCACATATGCACCACACCGCTACAACGCACAGGTAACAGTTGTCCATTACACCGTGTAATTCCGGGGACGCTCGGGTCACACTTAAAGCTCCTCAAACTTGCAAACAGGTCCCGTATTACAAGCACAAGGGACAGAGTGAGCAAAGGTACCTGTGACTGTACTTATTTGTGGTGCACAGTTTCTGGATGAAAACACCGGTGTCCTTCTATCATTGGGTGTAAATTAATATAAAGGATCCTATTACGGACTGAATCTGTGGCATAATATATTGCCGGTCTGGACATTATTCTAATCAGCACACTTAATTTTACGAATGAGAATTATTAAATTATAATTGGTATGCAGTTGAGGGTGTTGTGACCACACCAGATCTTAATTATTTTAGAAATAAAATATACATCGATGTTTTTACATGGTTAGAGGTAAAACTATTCTGGACCTAGTTATTACCAATAATGTGGACATTATATAAAACACTAAAGTTGGGGAGACTTTGGGAAACAGTGACCACTATATGATCACATTCGACATCAGTATCAAGAAACAGCTATAAGGGAACAACTAAAACATTTAACCTTAGAAAAGCTAATTTCAATATGCTGAGACAGGCACTAAACGAGATTGATTGGGAAGTTTTGTTTCATGGTAAAGACACAACAGTAATGTGGGATGCTTTAAAAGGGTTGCTTGATAGAAATATTCACAAATTCATTCCCATGCTCATATTCACAAATTCATTCCCATGAGCAGTAAATGCAGGAGTACTAAAAACAAACCAATGTGGCTTAATAAGGAGGTCAAAGAAGCAATGGCTAAAAAGAAGCGTGCTTTCAAAACATTTAAATCTAATGGAGGGGAGGAGTCATTCCAGCATTACAAGGAATGCAATAAAAAATGCAAAAAAGTAATAATCGCAGCAAAAATTGTAAACAAAAAGCAAATCGCTAGAGAGAGTAATAGCAATCCTAAAAAGTTTTATAAATACATAAACAGTAAAAGGTTAAAGAAGGAGAACGTAGGCCCATTAAAAGATGAATTGGGAGCTTTAATAAACAATGATAAAATAAAAGCGGAAATACTGAACAATTTTTTTCCTCAGTATTCACCAGAGAGGATCAGTCGGAGAAAGTAGTGCATAAAGATAGTGAAGGTAATGACTCTTGGCTGGATACTTGTTGACCTCGACATCTTCGGACTATCAAACCGAATAAATTTGCACGGCAGGACGAAGATTCGGAGGATGATACTGAGGAAATGACGGTGGAGGAGGGGACTGCTCCCTCTAGCATCCAGAGGAGCAGCCCCTCTGGCACAGTTGGGACAAAAGATAGTGAGGTACCTAGTCAGATGGTGGTGGTAGGGGGACTCTATCATCAGGAAGGCAGATAGAGCAATCTGCTACCCGGACCATGATCGCCGTACAGTCTGTTGTCTCCCGGGTGCTCTAGTGCGGCACATCGCGGACCGGGTAGATAGATTGTTGGGAGGGGCTGGGAAAGACCCGGTGGTCTTTGTGCATGTTGGCACCAATGACAAAGTCAGCAGAAGGTGGGATGTCCTTAAAAAAAGACTATAGGGAATTAGGCAAGAAACTTAAGGCAACTTAAGGGTGGAGGGGTGTGCCTTTACGTAAAACCATTTTTAAAAACTGATATATGGGAGGATTTGCAGGAGGAGACTGTAGATACGGTCGAGATGCTATGGGGTAGAAATTGCATGTGGCTAAAAGGGAATAAAAAAGGTAGTATTAGGAGTATGCTACAGGCCGCCTGGTATTAATGTATCTAACGAGGAATTGTTACTGAAGCAAATTGAAAGAGCAGCAGGAGTAGGAGACATGGTAGTGATGGGAGATTTTAAATATCCAGAGAAAAACTGGAAAAACGATTCATGTGATACTGCTAGGGGTAATAGGTTCTTAAACACACTTAATGATAACTACTTAGTTCAACTAATTGAGGAACCCACCAGGTACAATGCAATCTTATACCTGGTATTAACAAATGTAAAAGTCGAAAAATATTGTAATGCATATGCCCTGTACTAACCCCATGCACATGCCTGCTGCGCGTGCACTCAATCCGCCGTGCGTGCACATATCCGCAATTTGCGTAGGATCGCTCCTGCGATCATGCGCGTGATATGGGTATTTACGACGGAGTTTGTGAGCGCGTAGAGGTTTATTAGAACATTACATATTTAACCCAAATAGTGTACATTTTAGATATAACTCCCTTGCACCACATCAGCGAGTATCAATAGTTTAAACAGTTCCAGGACTAAGGGATTCGCCGTTGCATGATAGGAAGGGTCAGATAAAGGTTGGAAGGCGATGTCTAGTATCCTATAATAAGGGGTGTGGTCTTTTATAAGAGAAAAAAGACAAAGGCAGCTATATATCTTTTCCAGGGCACACTTATGAAAAAATTAATTAATAAGATGATGAAATATGAGAAAATGAATACTTAACTTTTATGAGATATACTTAAAAAGAGAGGGAGAAGGCAAATATAGATGAATAATTTTTCAAAGCATAATTGCTACAATTTCGAGCGATAGGATTTAGATGAGCGAATTTATCTTTATTCCCTTAGTGGTCTAGAGATTTCCTTAATTGATAATTTTTTTAATTGGGAATAGGGTAACTCCGTTGGGTTCAGCTGTAGCCTGTCAGACTAGCACAATTGAAAAGGAAAGTAGAAATTAAATACCTGGATCTGCACAGAAAATCGGAAGGACACAAATGACTGGAGAATAAAATACCTACGGTACCTAGTATTCCCTGGTGGTCTCGCAACCGGGTACTGACCAGGCCCTGCAGTGTATGGCTTCCAAGATCAGACGAGATTGGGCATACTCAGTGCGGTTTGACCGTAGGTGGCTAAATCTCCAATCTGTGCAGTCAATTCCAGTGTGCGGATACTCATACACATTATTTTGAGCATATCATAAATGTCTGAATTATTGTTGGTACAAGAACAGAGCATTAAGCAACATTTGTGCTGATTGTTATACTAATGAGAGCAAAAGAAATCAGGCAGTGATGTAAGTACAATAGCTGAGTATGATAATATAACAGGGATTGATCCCCAATAATGCATAAAATTCAGTTCAATGAGAAACACACAGATTATATATAATTGTCTAACAGGGATTAATCCCCAATTCTGGGTGTATATGATTTAGCACACAAAATTCCAATAAACATTAGTTCCCAAAAGCAGATATCCTGTGGTTTTATCATATTTTAGCAAAATCACAAATTGAAGATACTTCAACAATCCTAAAGATATATATATATATATATATATATATATATATATATAGTAAACAACAAAGCAGGCGGCACTCCAAGTCTGTTTGAGATTCAAGTGTATTTCACACACAAGTGATCCGACGTTTCGGGGTCCAAGCGCCCCTTGACAAACATGAAGGTGGTCCTGGGCCCTGTAGATAGGAGGTGGAACAAGCAAAGGAAAGTTGTGTCCCTTCTTAAGGGGCAATGGTGGACATTGTGAATGGTGAAAGGAAGGTTTTTGTGGGCAAAGAGTGAGTTATGCCATATATACCAGAAGCATGGGTCTTCAGCCTATGGCCCTCATTCCGAGTTGTTCGCTCGCTAGCTGCTTTTAGCAGCTTTGCACACGCTAAGCCGCCACCCTCTGGGAGTGTATTTTAGCTTAGCAGAATTGCGAACGCAAGATTAGCAGATTTGCGTATAGAAATTTCTTTGCAGTTTCTGAGTAGCTCGAGACTTACTCCTACACTGCGATCAGTTCAGTCAGTTTCGTTCCTGGTTTGACATCACAAACACACCCAGCGTTCACCCAGACACTCCCCCGTTTCTTCAGACACTCCCGCGTTTTTCCCAGAAAAGCAAGCGTTTTTTCGCACACACCCATAAAACGTCCAGTTTCCGCCCAGAAACACCCACTTCCTGTCAATCACACTCCGATCACCAGAACGAAGAAATTTCTTCATAAAGCCGTGAGTAAAATACCAAACTTATTAGCAAATTTACTTGGCGCAGATGCACTGCGAACATTGCGCATGCGCATTAGCGACTAATCGCTCCGTTGCAAAAAAAAAATTACGAGCGAACAACTCGGAATGAGGGCCCATATGATGTGCCACCATTAATGTGGACACTGTCTTGTCCTACCAAGCTTGATTTATGTGCTTTGTAATTTTTTTAAGCAGGATAAAGGCTGAGTTTTTTATTTCTGCAGTAGACTAGAATAAGCCCAGACATTCCCACTTCCATTATACCACCTGAATGTGACGGTCAGTGACCACCGTGCCATCACTAACCTGTATGCTTACACGAAACAGAATGATGGTAAACTTACACGGTTTCTTTACATCTTCTGGGGTCCACTCCGAGATTAGACATTATGGCGTAATTACTCAGACGGGAATATAAAACAGAATAAAAAATAAAAGCTTTAATGCAATAATTAGATGCAGACAAAAGCTTTTATTATGAAATCATACAGGGGAGTATCCGCACCATATAGATGTAACATACAACAAACCACCGCAGATGGAACCCGGGTGACTCTAATGCACATGGTAATGTACAGGGTATATATGGACAGGATCTTGTATCAGAAAACACTCGACACTCCTGATCAAGATGAGTGTCTGCAACAAGTTAGGCAAACTAGAAGTGAAAACACGTTCCAATGGCCGCCATATTGTCGTGCAGCAATACAGATTGTGCAAACTGGTATTACACATTCACATTTACACAAAGCACAAGATACAAAATAAACAGCAGAAAAAAGACCTAAGCATTTGGGATGTATTATTTAGGAACTAAATATACAGACGGGTCCTCCGTTATCTTGGCTGGCTGAGGCGTTAGTCGCGATCAGGCATACGCAGCGTACCTGGGCGCAAGGAGGCGCGCCTAGTCGTAGGAAGGCACACAGAGCGTTTGGCGTTACCTTTGAGTGTAATACCTAAGATCATCCACCAGATGTCGCTTTTTTAAATCACCAATGCGCAAGCGTGTGGTCTCCATTAACATACAATACTGAACTACAGCGTAAGAACTACTTTACTGGTGCGTCTCATTACGCTACAGTATGTCATACAGTCTATAACAGTATATACAGTACAGGTGCAAATAGTACAGCATATACAGATGCAAACTAACGTGTTACAGGTACAGTATGGTCTATTGATGTTTGGGATATGTGAGCGTCCAAATCCCGTAGTATTAAGTATAATGGAGAGAAATAAAAGCTCATCCCTAAGTTCCTGGATGCCAAATCACTGTCCTTAGTATCTCTGTACAGTTTTTTCTATTAGAGTACTAATTAGAACGAACAGCTTATAATGTACAACACAGATTCTCTAACGCCGACGATCTACAGTACTGTTGCTCGAACAGTTAGTTGCGTCAGAATACACTAATTTATATTTACTGGTATGTCTATAGGTGGTCATTACCGCTGTGTATTTTAGATAGCGAATGAGTCACTCCTGCAGATTTACCCCGATTTGTGTGAAACCTGTGTGCACCCTTCCTTTGAATGTTTTACAATGGATTACACAGAAAAAAAATAATAATAAAGTTGATGTCACGGGAACACAAAAATAACCTGACATTTTGGGAATCGAACCCGGGACTCTCAGCGTGGCAGATGAGAGCCTTCATCGCTAGCCCACAACACTGCATGGAAGATTCTCAAGTTCATGTGTAAAAGTACTGCAAAGAGCGATTCCTTCCCATTGGTGTTTGTTTATGCCATTAGGGGACTCGGATGCTCATTTTGTGCACTTTACATACTGTAAAGTCAATTTGCTACATTATTCCTTTCACACATTAGGTGCGTCTGCATACACAAGTGTTCACACATTAGTTGCGTCTGCTTACACAAGTGTTTTAACATGTTAGTTTGCATCTGAATAAACTATTTTTTCTTTTTTACTCTGTCCGTCTGACCATTGGTCACCATCTGTGTGTACACTATGCAGTACAGGACTGTATATTAACATTACAGTTGTCACTGACCATTTGCCAGAGCTTGTACAGAAGATCAATCTGCTGCTATTCAAACTAAAGTACTGGATTAGTGAAGCATTAGCCACCCAGTGGTGGAGATGTGTATTGCATGCTGAATATCCAGTCATGCCTCATCGCGCCTGTCCATGATTAAACTCAGGAACCTATGCTATTGCCTAGGTGTGACTAAACCTCCGTCTAGGTGCAGAAACAGTCAAGATAACGGAGGACCCATCTGTAAATACATTAATGAAAAACGTAACAGTCATCAGTCTGCTTGTGAAGGTCTCTAGTGTGGAGGCCTCTTGGACTATGCAAGGCAGTGAGTTCCATGGTCAGGGCTGCAAAACTAAAAGTTTGACCCTTAAATAAATTACAGGAGATTATTGGTACTGCTGGTAACAGTCCTTCATCTGTAGAAGCAAGCAAGCAGGGCAGTAAGGAGGCAGAAGCTGCTTCTAGTACCTTGGACCATGTAATGTGGGCTGGGAAGGTCAGTTAGCCAATTATAAAATAGATTTGTCATCTTACAGGCAGCCAGTGAAGGGAGTAGAGAATGGGTGTTATGTGGCAGGAACGGGCTGGTTAGGTAACAGCTTGGCTGCTGCATTCTGTACTAGCTGCAAGCTCTGTAATTCTTTTGCTGGGTGACCCAGGTAGATGGCATTGCAGTAGTCTACGAACATCTGAGGGAATCAAGTGCTTGATTCTGGCTATGGTCCACAGATGGAAGAATGAGTATTTGTATGTGGCAGATACCTGATGTCTGTGTCAGCCACATACCAGGACAACACAAAGATTCAGCACATGTTCAAACCAAACACCAAAGCATAAATCCAGATGGTTGGTAAAGCTGTAGTCTTGTCCTTTGCTGGTGAGCTTCTATTATGTTTCACAAAGACTGAATCACAGCCAACTGGCATCATCCACCCCTGGAGCTCAGCTAGACAACCATTTAGGATTGGTATTAGGTTCTCAGTACATGGAGCAAAAAGCAGGTCATCTGCATAGCAGTGGTAGACCAGGCCATGAGGTCTGATTATATCACCCAGTGGTAGCATGTACAGTCAGGTCCATAAATATTGGGACATTAACACAATGCTCATATTTTGTGCTCTATACACCACCACAATGGATTTGAAATGAAACAAACAAGATGTGCTTTAACTGCAGACTTTCCGCTTTAATTTGAGGGTATTTACATCCAAATCAGGTGAACGGTGTAGGAATTACAACGGTTTCTATATGTGCCTCCCACTTTTTAAGGGACCAAAAGTAATGGGACAATCGACTCAAAAGCTATTTCAAGGACAGGAGTGGGCTATTCCCTCATTATTTCATCATCAATTAAGCAGGTAAAAGGTCAGGAGTAGATTCCAGCTGTGACATTTGCATTTCTAATCTAATCCAAAGAGCTGCCACTATCAGTGAAGCAAGCCATCATTAGGCTAAACAATCAAAACAAACCCATTTTAGAGATAGCAAAAACATTAGGTGTGGCCAAATTAACTGTTTGGAACATTCTTAAGAAAGAACACACCGGAGAGCTCAGCAACACCAAAGGGATCCGGAAGACCACGGAAAACTGTGGTGGATGACAGAAGAATTATTTCCCTGGTGAAGAAAAACACCATCACAACAGTTGCCCAGATCAAGAGCACTCTCCAGAAGATAGGTCTATATGTGTCAAAGTCAACAATCAAGAGAAGACTTCACAAGAGTGAATATAGAAGGTTCACCACAAGATGTAAACCATTGGTGAGCCACAAAAACAGGAAGACCAGATTAGAGTTTGCAAACAACATCTAAAAAAGCCTTTACAGTTCTGGAACAACATCCTATGGACAGATGAGACAAAGATCAACTTGTACCAGAGTGATGGGAAGAGAAGAGTTTGGAGAAGGAAAGGAACTGCTCATGATCCAAAACATACCACCTCATCAGTGAAGCATGGTGGCGGTAGTGTCATTGCGTGGGCATGTATGGATGCCAATGGAACTGGTTCCCTTGTATTTATTGATAATGTGACTGCTGACAAAAGCAGCAGGATGAATTCTGAAGTGTTTCGGGCAATATTATCTGCTCATATTCAGTCAAATGCTTCAGAACTCATTGGAAGGCGCTTCACAGTGCAGATGGACAATGACCCGAAGCATACTGCAAAAGCAACCAAAGTATTTTTTAAGGAAAATAAGTGGAATGTTATGCAATGGCCAATTCAATCACCTGACCTGAATCCGATTGAGCATGCATTTCACTTGATGAAGACAAAACTGAAGGGAAAATGCCCCAAGAACAAGTAGGAACTGAAGACATTTGCAGTAGAGGCCTGGCAGAGCATCACCAGGGATGAAACCCAGCATCTGGTGATGTCTATGCGTTCCAGACTTCAGGCTGTAACTGACAAAAGGATTTGCAACAAAGTATTAAAAAGTAAAAGTTTGATTTAGGATTGTTTAGTCTGTACCATTACTTTTGGTCCCTTAAAAAGTGGGAGGCACATATAAAAACCGTTTTTAATTCCTACACCGTTCACTTGATTTAGATGTAAATACTCTCAAATTAAAGCGGAAAGTCTGCATTTAAAGCACATCTTGTTTGTTTCATTTCAAATCCATTGTGGTGGTGTATAGAGCCCAAAATATGAGAATTGTGTCGATGTCCCAATATATATGGACCAGACTGTATATTGCATAAAGCATAGGAGATAGGATTGACCCTTGAGGAACATTGCATGGCAGTGATAATTATACTCCAGAAGATTTAAATGGTTCCGTACTTGGGTAATGTCTAATATGTTCAACAAGAGCGGATTTATTTCTCTCACAGCATGAAAATGGCTTCTCACCTGTGTGACTCCTCTGATGTGTAACAAGATCTGATTTCTGTCTAAAACATTTCCCACACTCAGAACAGGAATACGGCCTCTCACCTGTGTGACTTCTCTGATGTGTAACAAGAGATGATTTCTGTGTAAAACATTTCCCACACTCAGAACAGGAATATGGCTTCTCACCTGTGTGACTTCTCTGATGTTTAACAAGATTTGATTTAGATAAAAAACATTTCCCACACTCAGAACAGGAATACGGCTTCTCACCTGTGTGACTTCTCTGATGTATAACAAGACCTGATTTCCGTGCAAAACATTTCCTACACTCAGAACAGGAATACGGTTTCTCACCTGTGTGACTTCTCTGATGTTTAACAAGATATGATTTAGATAAAAAACATTTCCTACACTCAGAACAGGAATACGGTTTCTCACCTGTGTGACTTCTCTGATGTTTAATAAGATTTGATTTCGATGCAAAACATTTCCCACACTCAGAGCAGGAATACGGCTTCTCACCTGTGTGACTTCTCTTATGTGTAACAAGATCTGATTTCTGTGTAAAACATTTCCCACACTCAGAACAGGAATATGGCCTCTCACCTGTGTGACTTCTCTGATGTGTAACAAGGGCTGATTTCTTTGTGAAACATTTCCCACACTCAGAACAGGAATATGGCTTCTCATCTGTGTGACTACTCTGATGTGTAACAAGATATGATTTCGATGCAAAACATTTTCCACACTCAGAACAGGAATACGGCTTCTCACCTGTGTGACTTTTCTGATGTGTAACAAGAGCTGATTTCTGTGCAAAACATTTCCTACACTCAGAACAGGAATACGGTTTCTCACCTGTGTGACTTCTCTGATGTTTAATAAGATTTGATTTCGATGCAAAACATTTCCCACACTCAGAACAGGAATACGGCCTCTCACCTGTGTGACTTCTCTGATGTGTAACAAGAGATGATTTCTGTGTAAAACATTTCCCACACTCAGAACAGGAATGCGGCTTCTCACCTGTGTGACTTCTCATATGTGTAACAAGATTTGATTTATATGTAAAACATTTCTCACACTCAGAATATGGAAATGGCCTCTCACCTGCCTTAGCTGGCTGATGAGTAATAAGGTTTGTGTTCTGTGTAAAACATTTGGTATCTATAGACCAGGGAAACACTGTATCTACTCTCAAAGCTGTAACAGATGCACCAATATCAGAGTGATCAGGAGAACATTTCCCAGGATCAGGGGGATCAGTTGATAGAGCTGGATATATAATTGGGGTAATGGGGTTAAATGCTGGAGAATCCTGTCTACTGTCATCTTTTATGTCACAATCCGGGGATAACAATAGATGTCCTTCTGAGATATTCCTGCTTGTGTGTCCATCTGCTGGAAATAAAATACATTAATATATAAAATGAGCAGACAAGACACAGGGTGTTACAGGATACAATATATAATTCTATAACTGACATTTTTTTTTTACCTGTAATCATTGCTTTTATGTTTATTAAAAAAACAAAAAAGCTAGGATGTTTAGACTGGAGCTTGATCAACACTGAACGCTCATGTGGGATAACTAGAGGTAACACGGACATTCATGTGGGATTACTAGAGGTGACATGGGCGCTCATGTGGAATTACTAGAGGTGACAAGGGTGCTCATATGGGATTACTAGAGGTGACATTGGCGCTCATGGGGGATTATTAGAGGTGACACGGACGATCATGTGGGATTACTAGAGGTGACACGGACGCTCATGTGGGATTACTAGAGGTGACATAGCGCTCATGTGGGATTACAAGAGGTGACTCGGACGCTCATGTGGGATTACTAGAGGTGACACGGATGCTCATGTGGGATTACTAGAGGTGACACGGACGCTCATATGGGATTACTAGAGGTGACATGGACGCTCATGTGGGATTACTAGAGGTGACACAGACACTCATGTGGGATTATTAGAGGTGACATGGACGCTCATGTGGGATTACTAGAGGTGACACTGATGCTCATGTGGGATTACGAGAGGTGACACGGACGCTCATGTGGAATTACTAGAGGTGACACGGACGCTCACGTGGGATTACTAGAGGTTACATGGACGCTCACGTGGGATTACTAGAGGTGACAGGGACGTTCATGTGGGATTACTAGAGGTGACATGGACGCTCATGTGGGATTACTAGAGGTGACATGGACGCTCATGTGGGATTACTAGAGGTGACGTGGACGCTCATGTGAGATTACTAGAGGTGACATCAGACACTCATGTGGGATTACTAGAGGTGACATGGACGCTCATGTGGGATTACTAGAGGTGACACGGATGCTCATGGGGGATTACTAGAGGTGACATGGACGCTCATGTGGGATTACTAGAGGTGACATGGACGCTCATGTGGGATTACTAGAGGTGACATGGGCTTTGCAATAATGAATCATTAAAACACCAAAGAAGAGAAAGTGCTGTCCTGTTCGGCGCACTAATAAATAATATATAACCTTTATTAAGTACAGTAAAGTATGTAAACTAAATTGTTGAAATATTAAACACAAAGTTAAGTGTATAGAGAGCTGAATAAAGTAATAAAAAACCATTGGATTTTAATTGGGTGTTAATAGATACAATGCAGGTAATCTGGGGGGGGGGGGGGGGGGGCTGCAGGTTTAAATGCATTGGTCAATACGTGAACTAAATCTCCACTGTTTATTATTGTTAGTTAATATAGTGAGTGCAGAGCCCCAGGGATTTTATTTAAACAATGTGGTCACATACTGTGTTGCACCCCAAATCTAGGAACGGTGAGTGCTGTGGATTAGTATATTATATCTATGTCACTGGGCCTCTGCACTCACTATAACCACTAACAATAATAAACAGTGGAGATTTAGTTCACGTATTGACCAATGCATTTAAGCCTGCAGCCCCCAACAAGAGACCCCACTATACTGCAAGTCCTACTCTACTGCTCAAAATAATTACCATAAAAACAGCTATCACATTAGTGTTGCACTTTAGGTATGCTGCTACCTGGTCTAAAGCTCACAGCAATTTAGCTTATATACAGTTGTGCTCATAAGTTTACATACCCTAGCAGAATTAGTGATTTTCTGGCCATTTGTCAGAGAATATGAATGATAACTCACAAACTTTTCTTTCACCCATGGTTAGTGGTTGGGTGAAGCCATTTATTGTCAAACAACTGTGTTTACTCTTTTTAAATCGTAATGACAACAGAAACTACCCAAATGACCCTGATCAAAAGTTTACAAAAATTTTTGGCCTGATAACATGCAACCAAGTTGACACAAACGGGTTTGAATGGCTACTAAAGGTAACCATCCTCACCTGTGATCTGTTTGCTTGTTATCAGTGTGTTCATATAAAAGGTCAGTGTGCTTCTGGACTCCTGAAAAACCCTTGCATCTTTCATCCAGTGCTGCACTGACGTGTCTGGATTCTGAGTCATGGGGAAAGCAAAAGAATTGTCAAAGGATATGCAGTAAAAAGGTATTTGAACTGTATAAAACAGGAAAGAGATATAAAAAGATATTGTGGCCGGAGGGACCCCAGCCACGAGGGAAATGGCCGCCTGCAGCACTGAAGGGGTTAACCCCTAGTGCCCGACGCCATTTTTACAGACAATGGGCGCTTGGCGCCAGATTTGAAAATGTATGGGGCGCTAGGCGCCGTGTTGTATTAAATGTTTAAATTGTATTTTAAGATGTGCCGTGGTCCCAGACCTCTCCGGAGACCACGGCAGGGAGGACAGCCCCCCTGCGCGCTCAGCAGTGTGTGCGCGCCGGGGGAGAGAAGGCAGCCGCTGACCGGCGGAGTCCGGGAGCTCCGCTCCCGGCAGCGGTCGGTGAAGCCCTGGGCGCACTGGGGTGTGCGCGCCGGGGAGAAGGGTGAGCGCTGCGGCTGGGAGCTCGGCTCCCGCTTCAGTGCTCTCTGTGAGAGCCGCCGCTGGGGGCCGGGAGCTCTGCTCCCGGCGCCTCAGCCCAGCACGGGTGGCCAGCCGCAGCCGCCGGGACGGACGTCCCGGGCTGCTGGGCGGCGAGGGGGGTGTGCCACAGCCCGCCTCCCCGCCGGACACTGCGGCGAGGCACCATGGATCCAGCGCCGCATACAGGGGACCGGGCTAGCCGGCTCCCTGCGCAGCGAGGCTACCAGACAGGCGCCGCTCATGGGGGACCGGGCTAGCCGGCTCCCTAGCGGCGTGGGTGCAATTAGGCTGCTGAGCAGGCTGATGAGCGCTGGGGTCCGGGAGCTACGCTCCCGGCGCCTCAGCGCTACAACAGAGCCAGAGTCACGGCGGCCGGGACAAGTGTCCCGGGCCGCCGGGCTTCAGTACAGGGGGGTGCACCGCTGCGTGCGGCGGGGCCACAAAAGTAGTGCCACACTGGGGGGACAGGGAGAGCCAGCTCCCTGGACCCCAGTGGCAGGCAGACAGGCTGGAGGGTGGGGGAAGCCAGCCCCATACCTCCAGCACGCAGAGAGCCCTAGCAGCCAGGCTGCAGGGCTAGTACACAGTATTCCACAAACCAGACAGTGTGTTGTAAGGCACTGCAGTGCCTAGGTACGTGGAGCCTGTGCAGGCTCAGAGTGTATTTAAATGTATAACATGTACAGGGTGATTTAAATGTGATGTATTTAAAGGTAAATTGCACTTACTTGGTTGTGTGTCCCAGGAGGGGGGAATCCATAGCTGTGCAGGCTGATGGATTCTCCCAGACCTTTTCCCCAAAAACAGAATGCTTTCCCATCCAGCCTCACATTTCCAAGGGGCACAGGGAGAAAGAGAAGCAGCTCAGCTAGGAAACAGGCTGAGTGGTTTCTTGGAGCTCCATGGAGATCACCCGTAGTGCCAAGAAACCTGGACCGGGGAGCCAGGCTGCCGAGCTCTGGAGCCCAAATCCAGGCTGCAGGCAGTGAGAGGGGTCCCGGGCAGGTTTCCGGAAGTCAGATTTAGGAGGGAAAACTTCCCCCCAGCCAGACTGGACGGCACCGGGGAGTATCCTGATTCTCCAAGGTGGGAGAGTCAAAGGAGACCGACCATTCCCCACTGTCCATAGGGAACAATGTAAAGCTGTGCATGAGACCAAAGCATGCACAGCTCATGGGTAAACATTGATTGGTTGTGCACCACAGGGCGGGCTTACCCCCTGTGGTAAGGGGTCTTGGAGAGGGATAAAAGAAGGGCAGTTGGCCCATAGGAGTGTATTGTAACATCTTCTTCTGCTGAAAACATCTGATTGTATGCTGTTGCCCCTAGCAATAGGGAGGAGCCTTTTTAAAGGTTATTTGAGCAATAAACATCTTTGCCTCAAGAAGACTGCTTCATCTTGTGACCTACAGGGTTAGGCCAAACCTAGCCGCGTTCTCTGGCTGTCCAGGGAAGCACCTGACGTCTCCAAGCTCCGCCTTCCGCCAGCTACCGGTAGAGGCCTAGCAAGTGGCTAGTGGGGATTCGTCAACACCACACAGGTGTGGTAAGGCAGTGCGTCGGCACATACAGAGCAGAACCGTGGTTCCAAACGCCACGACAGTTTAGGAGTTTGGTGGTGGCAGCGAGAACCCACCCACAGCGCAGTGGGTGGAGTCAGTAGCAGGCGGTTACTGACGGTAAGCGGAATCCCCTATATGGTCAGGCCTCGTGCGGCTTGACCTTCCATTCTGTGCGCAGTCGACGGGACGCGGCAAGCGGCGAGTGCTTCCGTACGGTACCGTCCTGTCACATAAATTGGTGGCATAGTGGTGGGATAATCCCAGGCGGCTTTTCATCACCCGATTGGAGAAGCCGAGTTACTCAGGAGAGGAGTAACTGCAGCGCAGGAGAACGCACAAGATGGCGGAATTCAGCGGAATGTCCAAGGAGGATCTGGAGATCGTATGCCAGGGGAAGGGTGTGGATATCCCTTCCAACGCGTCCAGGAGCGTCATGCAGGCGGCGCTCAGGAGCTGGGAGGAGTTTCATCGGGCGGAGGTGGAAAGCACTGACGGCATCAGCATCGCAGAGGACGGCCCACCAGTGGACCTTCGTACAGAACCGGTGAGAACCACAAGCCCCGCCCTCTCTCACAGCAGCAATGTTTCCCAGCAATCCCTAGCAGGGCCAGGATCCCAACGTCCCAAGGGGGGCGGCCCGGATACCCTAGCAGATCGGCTAGCGGAATTGGGGGAAAGGGCAACGGAGCAAGAGCGCTTGATCATCATCCAGATGTGGCGTGATGAGCGGGCACCACAGGCCGTGGTACCCCGGGATCCGTTGTCAGCTGTTGTGCACAGTTCAGGACGAGTTCAGTTTGCCAAGTTTGCAGACAGTGATGGGGACATTGATGGACATTTACAAGTTTTTGAAAGGACTTGCAAACTACACGATCTACCCAAGTCGGAGTGGGTGAGACACCTTGTGCCCACTCTGCATGGAGAGGCCTTGGAGGCCTATCGAGGAGTGGCGACGGAGGACTGTGGGAACTACGACGAAGTCGCGAAGGCCCTCCTCCAGCGATTCTTCATCACTCCAGAGTCTTACAGGAAGAAGTTCAGAGACTTGCCCAAGAATCCTAGCAGCACCCATGAGCATTTCGCCACCCAGCTGTGGCAGTACGTGGTGAAGTGGGTGAAGGATTCGGAAGCCACTACATGGGACGCACTGATCGACCTGATCTGCAGGGAGCAGTTCTACCGCAGGTGCGCCCAAGAAGTGAAGGAGTGGGTGCTAGATCGGGAGCCACCCAGCTTAAAGATGGCTGCCCAGTTAGCAGACAAGTATGTGGCAATTCGGCCACGGGGGCAGAAGCGCCCCGCCAGCAGCCAGCTCCAACAGACTGTACCACCAAGGGGACCCCCCTCTTCAGCTCATCACCCCCAAAGACAAGCATCTTCCAACCCGGGTGCTCTTAGCCAGCAACCGCACCGCAGCGTCCCTGCAACTGATCAGAGATCATCGGTGCCACGACTGGAGAAGAAGTGCTACGGCTGTGGGAAAATCGGACATCTGAGGATGAACTGTCCTGCATCCCAAGCACCCCAGACTCGTGCCCCAAATCCGAGTGCTGGAGCCCGGATCGCTTGTTTGTCGAGAGGAGATGGGCCTACAGAGACTGTTCCCCATCCAGTCAGTCCGATGGAGTGTGGCGAGAGACAGGTGCACTCTGCGGAGTCACCTGCATGGCCAAACAGCCCCTACACAACATGTGGAGGCACCTGCAGCCAGTCCACGTTGGACCCATGCAGGGAGAAGGCCTCAATAACTGTGGTGAGCCCCCACCTTATAGATCCTGCTGCAGTATTGCAGGGTCGCACTGCCACGGTCACCCTGGCAGAAGGAACAGAAAAAGCGGTTCCCATGGCAAGAGTCTACCTGGACTGGGGAGCTGGACCAGAGTTGCGAGAAGTTGCCGTCATGGATGGTCTCCCAACTGATGTGGTCCTAGGAAATGATCTGGGTGGTGGGATCGTCACTACGTTTGTTGGTGCCATTCCCCGGAGTCAAGTTCCAAACCCACCGTTGACATCAGCTACTCCAGCACAGCCCAGCCCAGAGGAAAATACTACAGCTGCTAGACAACTGCCAGCACAGCCAACCACAGCATCAACCAGCCCAGAGGAAAAGATTACAGCGGCTAGATCAGCACATCGACCCCGCATGCCTTTTGCCTCTGGTATGCCCACGTCCCCTAGCAACGCAGAGGATGTCGGTTCCAGCTCGTTTGATCCTGTGGGGGTGCCCAATGATGCTCCTGACCCAAATGGTTTGCCAACTCCGGCGGTGAGTATGAGAAACCACACTGACTTTTCCATGACTGACCCCTACCAGACTGACCCTAGTAGTCCCCACCTAGATCCCCCTGTAGAGTGTCCCAATTTAGGAGAGATTGAGGGCCACAGGCAGGAGTTTAGGGAGGCTCAACTCTCTGACCCATCCCCGAAAGGCATGAGGCGCCACTCTGGCAGCGGCCTTGACAGGGTTGGGGCGGGGAGGTTGACCTGGCGGCAAGGGTTAAGGTACAGGGTAGCCCGGAAAGTGGGAGGGGATAGACCAGATAGGGAATGTGTCCAACTGGTCCCCTCAGGGAACTTTCCTGCGCAACCGGTGTCGGTTGCCAGTGAAACCCCTTTGGACAGTAACCCGGAGACAGACCGTACCCTGAAGTGCCAGACACAGAGCTTACCCTGGTCTGGAATGTCGGATGACGCCCAGACCAACTGTAAGGCTGGTGCCATGCGTTGGCAGCCGGGGCACTCCAGCGGTTGTGTTGTCTCTGGGCCTCTGCCCATAGGAGAACCCTTGCAGCAAGTTGCTGTGGACATAGTAGGACCCCTGCCTGTGCACAGTAGATCGGGGAAGACACGCAGCCTCCCTGTATTGGATGCCACACAGGATCCAGAGGCTGGTGGTCTGGCCGCCATCACTGTGGCACAGGTAGCGGATGAGGAGGGAAGAGTAGGCCTAGGTGACAGGGTAGATTTCCCGAGTCATAGGTCGACAGAAGAGGATTGGAGGGCAGGTCTGACAGTTAGGGCAGACAGTTGCTAGATAGGTATGACGAAGGTGCAGTGCCTGGGGCACCATGTGGAAGGAGACAGGGGTAGGCCCAACCCAGAGGGGGTGGAGGCAACCAGAGGCTGTCCCCGACCCACATCACCCAGACCGGTACTGACCTTAGAACCTGTAAGGCCCTACGGACATGTTGTCATTGACTTTAGTCCTGTAGTGAACCCCTTGACAGAGATGGCTAGGAAGGGCATTCCCAAGTCAGTGGACTTTGCACCTGCTTGCGAGTTGGCATTCCAGTCATTGAAGGAGGCTCGGGTACCCGCTCCAGTGCTGACGGCGCACATTCTTGACCAGGACTGTGTGTTACGAACTATTGCGCCACTGCACGGACTGGGAGCAGTACCGAGCCAGAAAGAGCCATATGGTCAGGAGCACCTTGTGGCCTGTTTGCGCAGAAAACTGCTATGGTGGGAGGTGGGGTATGCCACAATTGGGACACCTTGGGTGGCACTTGTTTGTAACCGGCCCCCCACCGTGGTGACTTACCACCTACCTGTTAGATGGCTGCAACCTAACTTGGGGAAATTTGACAGACTTTTGTGGTGGAGCCTTGAACTTGGACTTCAGGTGGACTATTTGAACATTGTGCACCCACAAAGAGAGGCCCACTACACTATGGATGAACTGTCTAGGCCAGAGCCTACACCCCCCAGGTAGCGTCCCCTTCACCCCAACGGACTGCGGGACCAGGACCCAAATCGTTAGGACATGGGTCCCTGGTTGACCCGCTTGAATGGGGGGGGGAGGAGTGTGGCCAGAGGGACCCCAGCCACGAGGGAAATGGCCGCCTGCAGCACTGAAGGGGTTAACCCCTAGTGCCCGGCGCCACTTTTACAGACAATGGGCGCTTGGCGCCAGATTTGAAAATGTATGGGGCGCTAGGCGCCGTGTTGTATTAAATGTTTAAATTGTATTTTAAGATGTGCCGTGGTCCCGGACCTCTCCGGAGACCACGGCAGGGAGGACAGCCCCCCGGCGCGCTCAGCAGTGTGTGCGCGCCGGGGGAGAGAAGGCAGCCGCTGACCGCCGGAGTCCGGGAGCTCCGCTCCCGGCAGCGGTCGGTGAAGCCCCGGGCGCACCGGGCTGTGCGCGCCGGGGAGAAGGGTGAGCGCTGCGGCTGGGAGCTCGGCTCCCGCTGCAGTGCTCTCTGTGAGAGCCGCCGCTGGGGGTCAGGAGCTCTGCTCCCGGCGCCTCAGCCCAGCACGGGTGGCCAGCCGCAGCCGCCGGGACGGACGTCCCGGGCTGCTGGGCGGCGAGGGGGTGTGCCGCAGCCCGGCTCCCCGCCGGACACTGCGGCGAGGCACCATGGATCCAGCGCCGCATACAGGGGACCGGGCTAGCCGGCCTCCTGCGCAGCGAGGCTACCAGACAGGCGCCGCTCATGGGGGACCGGGCTAGCCGGCTCCCTAGCGGCGGGGGTGCAATTAGGCTGCTGAGCAGGCTGATGAGCGCTGGGGTCCGGGAGCTACGCTCCCGGTGCCTCAGCGCTCAAACAGAGCCTTAGTCACGGCGGCCGGGACAAGTGTCCCGGGCCGCCGGGCTTCAGTACAGGGGGGTGCGCCGCTGCGTGCGGCGGGGCCACAAAAGTAGTGCCACACTGGGGGGACAGGGAGAGCCAGCTCCCTGGACCCCAGTGGCAGGCAGCCAGGCTGGAGGGTGGGGGAAGCCAGCCCCATACCTCCAGCACGCAGAGAGCCCTAGCAGCCAGGCTGCAGGGCTAGTACACAGTATTCCACAAACCAGACAGTGTCTATTTAAATGTAGAAAGTACAGTGTGTTGTAAGGCACTGCAGTGCCTAGGTACGTGGAGCCTGTGCAGGCTCAGAGTGTATTTAAATGTATAACATGTACAGGGTGATTTAAATGTGATGTATTTAAAGGTAAATTGCACTTACTTGGTTGTGTGTCCCAGGAGGGGGGAATCCATAGCTGTGCAGGCTGATGGATTCTCCCAGACCTTTTCCCCAAAAACGGAATGCTTTCCCATCCAGCCTCACATTTCCAAGGGGCACAGGGAGAAAGAGAAGCAGCTCAGCTAGGAAACAGGCTGAGTGGTTTCTTGGAGCTCCATGGAGATCACCCGTAGTGCCAAGAAACCTGGACCGGGGAGCCAGGCTGCCCAGCTCTGGAGCCCAAATCCAGGCTGCAGGCAGTGAGAGGGGTCCCGGGCAGGTTTCCGGAAGTCAGATTTAGGAGGGAAAACTTCCCCCCAGCCAGACTGGACGGCACCGGGGAGTATCCTGATTCTCCAAGGTGGGAGAGTCAAAGGAGACCGACTACTCCCCACTGTCCATAGGGAACAATGTAAAGCTGTGCATGAGACCAAAGCATGCACAGCTCATGGGTAAACATTGATTGGTTGTGCACCACAGGGCGGGCTTACCCCCTGTGGTAAGGGGTCTTGGAGAGGGATAAAAGAAGGGCAGTTGGCCCATAGGAGTGTATTGTAACATCTTCTTCTGCTGAAAACATCTGATTGTATGCTGTTGCCCCTAGCAATAGGGAGGAGCCTTTTTAAAGGTTATTTGAGCAATAAACATCTTTGCCTCAAGAAGACTGCTTCATCTTGTGACCTACAGGGTTAGGCCAAACCTAGCCCCGTTCTCCGGCTGTCCATGGAAGCACCTGACGTCTCCAAGCCCCGCCTTCCGCCAGCTACCGGTAGAGACCTAGCAAGTGGCTAGTGGGGATTCGTCAACACCACACAGGTGTGTTAAGGCAGTGCGTCGGCACATACAGAGCAGAACCGTGGTTCCAAACGCCACGGCAGGTTAGGAGTTTGGTGGTGGCAGCGAGAACCCGCCCACAGCGCAGTGGGTGGAGTCAGTAGCAGGCGGTTACTGACGGTAAGCCGGAATCCCCTATGTGGTCAGGCCTCGTGCGGCTTGACCTTCCATTCTGTGCGCAGTCGACGGGACGCGGCAAGCGGCGAGTGCTTCCGTACGGTACCGTCCTGTCACAGATATCCAAGCAATTGAGAATGCCAATCAGCAGTGTTCAAACTGTAATTAAGAAGCGGAAAATGATGGATTCTGTGGAAACCAAATCACGGTCAGGTAGACCAACAAATATTTCAGCCACAACTGCTCGGAAAATTGTTCGGGATGCAAAGATAAATCCACAAATAACTTAAGCTGAAATACAGGACTCTCTGAAAAAAGTGGTGTGGTTGTTTCAAGATGCACAAGGAGGCATTTGAAGAAAAATGGGCTGCATGGTCGAGTCGCCAGAAGAAAGCCATTACTACGCAAATGCCACAAAGCATCCCGCTTACAATACTCCAAACAGCACAGAGACAAGCCTCAAAACTTCTGGAACAAAGTCATTTGGAGTGATGAGACCAAACATAGGATTTTAATACCTACCGTTACATCCTTTTCTCTTAGTCCGTAGAGAATGCTGGGGACTCCAAAAGGACCATGGGGTATAGACGGGATCTGCAGGAGACATGGGCACACTATAAGACTTTGAATGGGTGTGAACTGGCTCCTCCCTCTATGCCCCTCCTCCAGACCTCAGTTATAGGAACTGTGCCCAGAGGAGACGGACATTTCGAGGAAAAGAATTTTGTTAAACTAAGGGTGAGATACATACCAGCTCACATCACACCACACCGTACAACATGGCATTCAACTAAACCCAGTTAACAGTGTGAACCAAAACAGATCAGCAATAGCCTGACTGTTACGCACACCAGTGCTAACAGGAGTATACCGGTGTATGAACAGAGAGGGATGCGGAGCAAACGAACTCACAGACAGTATAACATAACATACACAGAAGGTGATGGAATAACTAATAAACACAAAGTGAACGCAGAAGCCGGAAGGCTCAGGAACTGGGTGTCTCCCTAGTGTCAGGAATGCTCAGATGGAATAGAGCGGACAATGAAGCGAGATGTAGTGATTTAACATGTGGAGCACCCGAAATGATGTTGCTAAGAGCAACAGAAAAAACCCCAAAGGGTTACCAACGGGTGTGGGAATAAACTCCTTGGTCAGAGATAGAAATATAGACACAAGGAGAGTATCCACAATCCTAACTACCACTTCCAGGGCACAGGTTCAGCTTACTGCCACTAAACTGACACCTGGACGCCCTGCACAGTGAGAGAGGATTAAGCAGGCAGGTCTGAGAGTACAGCCGCAAACCTGCAGGGTTCACAGAATAGCAAAAGAACCCCAGCAGGTTAAACAACTGACTCCAGTCTTACTGCTAGGTCCGGATTGGCAGAATGAAGTACCAAATCCCAAGGCCTATATGCAGTAAGCAACAAGTAAATACAAAGTCACACAGTACTAGCTAATTCTCTGGAACTGACTAACAAACAAAGATTCAGCAGCATTTGCCTAGCCTGAGAGGATGGTTTATATAGCAGGTGCTGTCCACGCCCCACTCAGACCTCACAGACTGTGAGCACAAAACCAGCGCCGGATTCCCTGCCGTGCACAGAGCCTGTAACCACTGCACAGTAAAAACCCGGACCGGAGTATCAGCTGCACTCAGGTTACTTCGCTAACACTTAGAATACAAGTTTGTAAAAAAACACAGCGCCCCAACTCAAAAGTGCAGCAGTAGTGGTCCAGGTGATCCCACTCACCAGAAACGTTCAAGACAATAACAACAAGTGTGGACCACCTTGCGCACCCTCTTGGTGACTGGGTAAAAACGGGGTTAACAGATATAAAAATATCCTCAATGTTCCACTCTCCCCTTTATTTACTGGGATATTTTAGTGATATAGTCCAAAGATCATGGACGCTGTAAAATATGATAATGAGATTAAGAAACAACTAAATGATAAAGATACCTATATTACCCTAAGAAGTAACCCAAATGAACGGATCCAGAAAGAATTAAAGAATTTTTCTTTGAAGTATAAGATAGAAGAAATATTAACAGAGAAAGAAGAAAGTTATATCAACATAAAAGATCCTACACTCCCAGTCTTCTTATGTCTTACCGAAGATCCACAAAAGTCTGGAAGATCCCCCGGGTAGACCTATTGTGGCGGGAACTAATTCGGTAACATCAAATTTGTCCCACTATGTGGATTATCACCTCCAACCGGAAGTTTTAAAATTAAGATCCTATATTAAAGACACAGGAGATATACTTAAAAAATTAGAACTGGTAGAATGGCAGCCTAATTTCATATTAGGGACTGCAGATGTGAGTAGCTTATATACTATTATTGATCACACTAAAGGAGTGCAAGCAACTGAACATCATCTCCTGAGGAGCAACTTGGAGGAAAAGAAAATCCAGTTCATTTTAGATAGTATAAAATTTATTTTAAATAATAATTTTTTCTGGTATAGCGGTAAGTTTTACCAACAGAAGAAAGGAACCGCTATGGGCACAAAATTTGCCCCCGCGTATGCCAACCTGTTTATGGGACTATGGGAGGATGAATATATTTGGTCTGAAAACAATCCCTTTTTGAAGAACATCAGGCTTTGGCATCGCTTTATCGATGATATTGTTTTTATATGGGAAGGGGATGATTCCTCGTTGAATTCTTTCTGTACTTCTTTAAATATTAATGATTTTAATATATTTTTAACATTCAATACCAGCCCTCTTGAGATACAATTTTTAGATCTTTGGATATATATAGAGAATGGTATACTGAAAACTAAATCGTATTTTAAACCCACAGATAGCAATTCATATATTTCTACAAAAAGTAATCATCACCACAATTGGATAAGAAATGTACCCAAAGGCCAGTTTAGAAGGATGAGGTGCAACTGCACAGATCAGAGCACTTTCCAGGACCAGTCAAGAAGTTTACAGCAAAAATTCGTGGCAAAAGGATACGACAAAGACACCTTGAATAAATACATTACAGAAATTGGAGCAATAGAAAGGAAAGACCTCTTAAAAACAAATATCAAAGACAAAAAAGATGATATAGTTTTACCTTTTATCACTTCTTTTAATAGCCAGCACAAAGAAGTAGAAAAAATATTCTACAAACACTGGCATTTGTTGAATAGAGATCCAATTTTAAAAGCATTTTACCGTCTAAACCGAAATTTATTTATAGGAAGGCACCAAATCTAAAACAGAAATTAGTAAAAAGTGCCGTAGGTCCAAAAAAATCCGGAAGAATAAAAACCAAGGGTTTCCACAGGTGTGGACTCTGCAATATGTGCAGACACCACACCACACAAGCCAGTAAAGTGGAAGAGGTACAATCAAAATCTACAGGAAAAGTGTACCGTATTCTCGATTTTATAACATGCAACACAAAAAATTGCATTCATTTGGTAGAGTGCAGTTGTGGGCTGCAATACATAGGACGTACATCCAGATCTTTAAAAAGAGCGGTGGGCAGAACACCTGCGAAATATCAAAAAAGGTTATCCTAATCATTCAGTATCGAACCATTTTAAAGAGATACATTCCTGTGACCACAAATGTCTAAAAAAAGTAATAGGGATAAAAACAGTGAGTAATCATTGGAGGAAACAAAATACAGAGGAAGCATTAGCACAAGCGGAAATGAAATGTATTTTTGATATGGGGACTTTAGCTCCTAAAGGTTTAAATTTAGAATTTGAGCTCAAATGGTTTTTATAATATCCTATTTGAATTTGATGACTTTGCTCAAAGTGTTTTAAACTATTTTATTTGAATTTTTTTTTTTTTATTTATATTCAAATCTGGTCAAAAAATATGTTTTAAATTAGGGATATATCTTTTAATTGATTCTAAAAATGTTCAGAATTTATTATGCATGAATTTTGTACATGTATTGTTGTTACATGCACTGATATTTAAGATGTACTAATGTTCTTTACGTTTTCGTTTTTTGTATTTGGATGTATAGTTGCCCTATTTATCATTATGGGGTAGGTGCACTGTATAGAGAGTACATTATCCCTTTGAGGATGGAACACGGTAATGAAGGTTTTTTGAACCAAACCTCCTCTCTCACAGTGAGCCGCTACGAGAAGAGACGGCTACAGGAAGCGGTGTGCGTTCCACGGGTTTGGAACGCACGCCGGAAGGAGTGTACATAGAATAGGAAGTGGCGTGCGTCTCTAGGTATGGAGCGCACGCCGGAAAAAAATTTCGAGAGCGGAAGTGGAAGTGGCGTGCGTTCCAGGGTTTGGAACGCACGCCGCAAATCGGGTTTAAAAACTCGATTTATTGTTCATCTTAGTTTCCAAATTTGGTTTGAGACCTTTTACAAATCCCCTGCACACTCTAAAGCAAAAAGGGAAGGAGTTAGATAGAAAATTAGACAGCAAAGACACCAATTAGGCTGTGTGCAGTAACAACCAATCAGATCACTCTGGGGGGCATAAAAACCCAGAGCAGTAAAGTCCACCTCACACCTTGAAAAAGGCTCCCTTGAGGGCAGAAACGCGTTGGTGATCTGATTGGGGAGACTGCACTGAGCCGGTATTTGATCTCCTGGATACTGCAGATCCTGAGACTGATACAGCACCTGGAAAGATCGAGGGGAATCCTTGGTATATTAACATGCTGTTTAGGGTGGACATTTCATGACACCCCATGAAATCCGGTACGCATACTAGCCCAATCCTTGGTGGATTGCTGTATATGTATTTAAGTTTATTATCCTAAATCCTTTGTGGGAAATACCGATTTTATATATAAATTTTAAATTTCTTGAATAAAAACAATATTACTCTATATATTCTCCTTTCTTTTCTGTTTTTGGGGTCCACATGAAATTGGTTTCCCATTTGGAGAAAGGAGAGACTAAGAGAACAAGAAATTGGACATCTGAGGTTGGAGTCCGCTCGTTGAAATTATATTTGGACTATATCACTAAAATATCCCAGTAAATAAAGGGGAGAGTGGAACATTGAGGATATTTTTATATCTGTTAACCCCGTTTTTACCCGGTCACCAAGAGGGTGCGCAAGGTGGTCCACACTTGTTGTTATTGACTTCGCTAACACTTGCCTCCCGGTTGCCATGGCGACGTGGCAGCACAGAGCAGGAGATCCTAACAGTACCCCCCCTCTGACGAGGGGTCAAAGAACCCCTACCACCGAGTTTATCGGGTAACTGCGAGAAGAAAGAGCGTATCAGTCTGGGGGCATGAAGATCACAACTGCGCACCCACGACCGCTCCTCCGGGCCATACCCCTTCCAGTGCACCAAAAATGACAGCCGACCCCGAACCATCTTGGAGTCAAGAACCCTTTCAACCACAAACTCCCTCTGACCCCGTATCAGAAGAGGAGAAGGTCTTCTACTGGAAGAAGGATTACTAACCGCCAGTTTTAAAAGGGAACAATGAAATGTTTTATTAATACCCAAAGAACGGGGCAGTTCTAACTGAAATGCCACCGGATTGATAACCCTGGTGATCTTATAAGGGCCGATGAACCGGGGGCCTAACTTATGAGATGGCTGTCTCAACTTCAAATTCTTGGTGGACAACCAGACGAAGTCTCCTAATTTGAAGCTGCAGGGTCTTCTCCACTTATCAAAAACCCTTTTGGTCACTAATGACACAGACACAAGGGCTTTCTTCACTTTCCTCCAAATACCCCTAAGGGCCGAAACCACAGAGGAACCACCAGGCGTGGAATCCAGGGGGTCAAAAGAATTGGCCTTAGGATGATGCCCATACACACAAATGAAGGGAGAGATCCCTGTAGCAGAGTGAGCCGCGTTGTTATAGGCAAACTCCGCCATGGACAGATGAGCAACCCAGTCAGTATGACACTTGGAGACATAACACCTGAGGAACTGCTCCAAGGACTGGTTCACCCTCTCAGTCTGCCCATTAGACTGTGGATGGTAGCCTGACGACAAACTCACAGAAATCTGGAGATCAGAACAAAATGCCCTCCAGAATTTGGCCACAAACTGGGATCCACGGTCAGAGACCACATCAAGTGGCAACCCGTGGAGGAGCACAACATGCTGCATAAATAACTCAGACAGGCGTCTGGCCGATGGCAACCCAACCAATGGAACAAAATGCGCCATCTTCGAAAACCTGTCAACGACAACCCAAATGGCTGTCATCCCCGCGGATTTAGGCAAGTCCACCACAAAATCCATGGAAATGTGGGTCCATGGCTTAGATGGAATAGAGAATGGATGTAATGGGCCGACAGGAACCCCTCTAGGAGTTTTATTTCGGGCACAAACGTCACATGCCCGAACCCACTGATCCACATCCCTAGCCACCGAGGGCCACCACACCGCCCTAGATAGCAACTCCCGAGTTCTGGCAATACCCGGATGCCCTGCCGACCTCTTGGCATGGAATTCCAGGAACACTCGCTGTCTTAATCTAGGAGGCACAAAGAAGAGACCTACCGGAAGGTCTGGAGGAGCCTGCTCCTGTGCTCTAAGGACTAATGACAAGAGGTCCTGGGTAATGCCCACTTTAATACATGATGGGGACACAATGGGTAATGGCTCCTCGGTGGTCTCTTGGACTGGAGCAAAACTCTGCGAGAGCGCATCAGCCTTGATGTTTTTTGACCCAGGGCGATATGTTATCAAAAAATTAAAGCGAGCAAAAAACAAAGCCCATCGTGCCTGCCTGGCATTGAGCCGCTTCGCTGACTCTAAATATGCCAGATTCTTATGGTCGGTGAGAATTGAGACCACAAACTTAGCCCCCTCAAGCCAGTGTCTCCACTCCCCGAGTGCATCCTTTATAGCCAACAATTCCCGGTTAACCACATCATAATTCATCTCGGCAGACGAAAATTTACGGGAAAAGTAAGCACAGGGATGAAGGCGATTATAAGACACCCCCATCTGAGAGAGCACTGCCCCAATACCTATCTCAGAGGCATCCACTTCCACCACAAAAGGACGCTCTGGATCTGGGTGTCGCAGCACCTTGGCCGAGACAAATGCCCTTTTGAGACGGGCAAAGGCCGCTTTGGCCTCACAAGACCAGTGAGCAACATCCGCCCCTTTCTTAGTGAGTGCCACCAAGGGGGCCACTATAGACGAAAATCCAGCGATAAATCGTCTATAAAAATTCGCAAAGTCCAGAAAACGCTGAAGCGCCTTCAAACTAGTGGGCTGCACCCAATCCAGGACTGCCTGTACCTTAGAACCCTCCATTTGGAAACCTTCTGAGGAGATAATGTACCCTAGAAATGCGATTTGCTGGACTTCAAATTCGCACTTCTCCAGCTTCGCCCCAAGCTGGTGGTCTCTGAGTTTCTGGAGGACTAAGCGTACATGCTTCCGATGTTCCTCCAGGGAATGGGAGAAGATTAATATGTCATCTAGATAAACAACTAAGAATCTATCCAAATATTCCCTGAGCACATCGTTCATGAATTCCTGGAAGACTGCCGGGGCATTACAGAGCCCAAAAGACATCACCAAATATTCATAATGCCCTGAGTGGGTATTAAAGGCAGTCTTCCATTCATCCCCCTCTCTTATTCGGATTAGATTGTAAGCACCGCGTAGGTCAATCTTAGAAAAATTGGTGGCAGTACGAAGCTGGTCAAACAAAACCGAAATGAGAGGCAGTGGGTACGAATTTTTAATCGTGATACGGTTCAATTCCCTGAAGTCATTGCAGGGTCACAACGAACCGTCCTTTTTACCCACGAAGAATAACCCCGACCCAACTGGGGACTGTGAGGGTCTGATAAATCCTTTAGCCAAGTTCTCCTGAATGTACTCTGCCATAGCCTGTGCCTCAGGACGTGACAGGTAAGTACAACCTGCTCTTGGGAAGCTTAGCATCCGGCAACAAATCAATGGCACAGTCATAGGGGCGATGGGGATGTAGTACCGCCGCAACTTTTTTGGAGAACACATCCGCAAAATCTGCATAACATCCTGGCAAACTTAGCTGCGAGAGCCTGACTGGAAGGCTCAAGCAACTCCTGAAACAATCACTACCCCAACTAAGAATCTCCCCAGAGACCCAGTCAAATTGAGGGTTATGGGCCCTTAACCAGGGTAATCCCAAAACCAATGGGGCAAAAGAACAGACAGTCTCATAGAAAGACAATTTTTCAGAGTGTGTGGCTCCAATAAACAAAGGAATTTGGCTGGTGCAGGAGGTAATTTTACCCTGGGACAATGGTTCCCCGTTTAACCCACAGATCTCAATTTCCGATGCCAAAGGTACTAAGGGAACAGAGTGCTCCAGGGCGAATTGACGGTCCATGAAAACCCCATCGGCCCCACTGTCAACAAAGGCCTCAGTCTTGACAGTTTGGCCGAGGATCTCCAAAGTCACCGGAATGAGAAAAGTATTTTTGGGAAATTCTGACTTCTGGCCTGACAGGATATTTCCCATCACCCTCAGGCCCTGAAGTTTTCCAGCTTTTCTGGGCATGATACTACAACATGACCTTTATTCCCACAGTACAAACACAAACCCTGCTGTCTCCTCCGCGTCTTCTCACACGAGGAGAGGCGGGTAGCCCCAATCTGCATAGGCTCCTCTGAATATTCCTCAGAGTCTGAGGTTCCCTTGGGAAAAAAGGAAACTGCGGTCTCCCTTTCAAGCCTACGCTCTCTCAGCCGTCTATCCACCTGGATGGATAACTGCATGAGCTGATCTAAGCTATCAGGCGAGGGATATTGTACCAGTTGGTCCTTTATCTGGTCAGAAAGACCCCTTCGGTACTGGTTTCTCAGGGCTGGGTCATTACACTGGGTATCATGAGCCAACCTCCAAAACTCAGTACTATAAACCTCAGTTGGCCGTCGCCCTTGCTTAAGGACCGTAATCTGAGCCTCGGCTGAAGCCATCTTGTCAGGGTCATCATACAAAATGCCCAGTGCCGTTAAAAAAGCATCAACACTTTTAAGCGACGGACAGTCAGGCTGCAACCCATATGCCCAGAGCTGTGGGTCTCCTTGTAGCAAGGAAACCACCATGCCCACCCGCTGAATCTCCGACCCAGAAGACTGGGGCCTAAGCCTGAAATATAGCTTACAACTCTCCTTGAAACAAAAGAACTGCGAGCGATCTCCAGAAAAACGATCCGGGAGATTTACTTTCGTCTCCTTAACCCCTGAACTTGCCGCTGCTGCTGCGGGAGCTCTGCTAGCGGCCTGCGGGGTGTTCATTTTAATAGACATCTCATTAAATTGTCGAGTCAGGACCTGCACCTGATCGACCACCTGTTGCAAAGTATTTTGAGGGGTATGCTCCATATTCCCACAAAATTTCAACAGGCGTAAGGCTGCTGAATATGTTACGCACACCAGTGCTAACAGCAGTATACCGGTGTATGAACAGAGAGGGATGCGGAGCAAACAAACTCACAGACAGTATAACATAACATACACAGAAGGTGATGGAATAAAATGGTGACTGGAAAAGAGCGAACATAGTCCCACTGCACAAAAGTGGAAGCAAGGAAGAGGCAAACAACTACAGACCAGTGAGTCTTACATCAGTAGTAGGGAAATTGATGGAAACACTCCTAAAAGAAAGAGTTGTAGATCATCTCAAATCCAGCAATATACTGGATCCCAAACAGCATGGATTCACTGGGGGGAGATCATGTCAAACAAATCTTATTGACTTTTTTGTTTGTGTGACTAAAGTGATGGATAAAGGTGGAGCCATGGATATAGTTTATCTAGACTTTAGTAAGGCTTTTGATACAGTTCCACATCGCAGACTGCTAAATAAACTTGAAAGTTTGGGATTGGATATTAGGATTATTGAATGGATAAGATCTTGGTTGAAGGATAGAAAACAGAGAGTTGTGGTAAATGGAGTGCATTCACAGGAGGGAAATGTTACCAGTGGAGTACCCCAGGGATCTGTACTTGGACCAGTGCTTTTTAATATCTTTATTGGTGACATTGCAAATGGCATTAAAGGGAAAGTATGCCTTTTTGCAGATGACACAAAGGTATGCAACAGGGTAGACACACCAGGTGGGGTAAAACAAATGATTGATGATCTAAGTAGACTAGAGGAATGGTCAAGAGTCTGGCAATTACAGTTTAATGCCCAAAAATGCAAAATCATGCACTTGGGTCTCAAAAATCCAAAGGCTAAATATAGTATTAATGGCACTATACTGAAAACTACTGAGGAGGAAAGGGATCTAGGAGTCACTATTTCAGATGACTTAAAAGCAGGTAAGCAATGTAACAAGGCAATGAGGAAGGCTAGTCAGATGCTTGGCTGCATTGGGAGAGGAATCAGCAGCAGAAAGAAAGAAGTAATAATGCCACTGTATAGGTCATTGGTACGGCCTCATCTAGAATACTGTATTCAGTTCTGGAGGCCATATCTTCAAAAGGATATTAATACATTAGAAACTGTACAAAGGAGGGCAACTAAAATGGTGCATGGCTTACATCACAAAACATACCCATAAAGACTAAGAAATCTCAATATGTATAGTTTGGAGCTGAGAAGGGAAAGGGGGGACATGATAGAAACTTTCAAATATATGAAGGGTTTTAACAAAGTCCAGGAGGGAAACATTCTCCAAATGAAGAGAAGCAATAGGACACGAGGACATGTACTGAGACTGGAGGGGGGGAGGTTCAGGGGAAATTTGCGGAAAAATTATTTCACAGAAAGGGTAGTGGACAAGTGGAATAGCCTTCCATCAGAGGTGGTAGAGGCTAAGACAGTAGAGCAATTTAAACATGCATGGGATAGACATAAGGATATCCTTACAAAGAAATAAGGATCAAATAAGGTTAGTGATAAAAAAAAAAAAAAAAAAAGGGGCAGACTAGATGGGCCAAGTGGTTCTTATCTGCCGACAAATTCTATGTTTCTATGTAATAACTAATAAACACAAAGTGAACGGAGAAGCCGGAAAGGCTCAGGAACTGGGTGTCTCCCTAGTGTCAGGAATGCTCAGATGGAATAGAGCGGACAATGAAGCGAGATGTAGTGATTTAACATGTGGAGCACCCGAAATGATGTTGCTAAGAGCAACAGAAAAGACCCCAAAGGGTTACCAACGGGTGTGGAAATAAACTACTTGGTCAGAGATAGAAATATAGACACAAGGAGAGTATCCACAATCCTAACCCCCACTTGCAGGGGACAGGTTCAGCTTACTGCCACTAAACTGACACCTGGACGCCCTGCACAGTGAGAGAGGATTAAGCAGGCAGGTCTGAGAGTACAGCCGCAAACCTGCAGGGTTCACAGAATAGCAAAAGAACCCCAGCAGGTTAAACAACTGACTCCAGTCTTACTGCTAGGTCCAGATTGGCAGAATGAAGTACCGAATCCCAAGGCCTATATGCAGTAAGCAACAAGTAAATACAAAGTCACACAGTACTAGCTAATTCTCTGGAACTGACTAACAAACAAAGATTCAGAAGCATTTGCCTAGCCTGAGAGGATGGTTTATATAGCAGGTGCTGTCCACGCCCCACTCAGACCTCACAGACTGTGAGCACAAAACCAGCGCCGGATTCCCTGCCGTGCACAGAGCCTGTAACCACTGCACAGTAAAAACTCGGACCGGAGTATCAGCTGCGCTCAGGTTACTTCACTAACACTTGCCTCCCGGTTGCCATGGTGACGTGGCAGCACAGAGCAGGAGATCCTAACACTGACTTTTACCAAACACAACCTTTGTGTAACTTAAACAATAACTATGGGGGTGATTCCGAGTTGTTCGCTCGCTAACTGCTTTTTGCAGCATTGCACACGCTAGGCCGCCTCCCACTGGGAGGGTATCTTAGCTTAGCAGAATAGCGAATGAAAGATTAGCATAATTGCGAATAGAAATTTCTTAGCAGTTTCTGAGTAGCTCCTGGCCACATACAGGACAAACAGAGCCTCTGTTTTCCTCACCCGAGCCGTTCTGGCTACATAAATTTTCAAAGCTCTGACCACATCAAGGGACTTTGAATTAGCCAACGCTTCAGTAGCCACAGGCACCACAATAGGTTGGTTCATGTGAAATGAAGAAACCACCTTTGCTAGAAATTGTTAACGAGTACTCAACTCCACTCTATCCTCATGGAAAATCAGATAGGGGCTTTTGTGAGACAAAACCGCCAATTCGGACACCCGCCTTGCGGATGCCAAGGCCAATAGCATGACCACTTTCCAAGTGAGAAATTTCAACTCAACCCTTTGTAAAGGTTCAAACCAATGTGACGTAAGGAACTGTAACACCACGTTAAGGTCCCACGGTGCCACTGGGGGCACAAATGGAGGTTGTATGTGTAGTACGCCTTTCACAAAGGTCTGTACTTCTGGAAGCAAAGCCAATTCCCTTTGAAAGAAAATTGATAATCCTGAAACCTGCACTTTAATGGAGCCTAACTTCAGGCCTGTATCCACACCCGCTTGCAATAAATGGAGGAACCGACCCAGCTGAAATTCTTCCGTAGGAGCCTTCTTGGATTCACACCAAGACACATATTTTCTCCAAATAAGGTGATAATGCTTCGCCGTTACCTTCTTTCTAGCCTTAAGTAGAGTGGGGATGACTTCCCCGGGAATACCCTTTCTGGCTAGGATTTGGCGTTCAACTGCCATGCCGTCAAATGCAACCGCGGTAAGTCCTGGAACATGCATGGTCCCTGCTGTAACAGATCCTGTCTTAGAGGAAGAGGCCAGGGATCTCCTGTGAGTAATTCCTGAAGATCCGGATACCAGGCCCTCCGTGGGCAATCTGGAACAACGAGTATTGCCTGGACCCTTGTACTTCTTATGATCCTTATCACCTTTGGGATGAGTGGAAGTGGAGGGAACACAAAGACTGACTGAAACACCCACGGTGTCACCAGAGCGTCTACCGCTACTGCTTGAGGGTCCCTCGAACTGGAACAATATGTCGGCAGCTTCTTGATGAGGCGCGACGCCATCATGTCTATTTGAGGAAGTCCCCAACAACTTGTCACTTCTGCAAAGACCTCTTGATGAAGACCACACTCTCCTGGATGGAGATCGTGTCTGCTGAGGAAGTCTGCTTCCCAGCTGTCCACGCCTGGAATGAAGACCGCTGACAGAGCGCTTGCATGCTTTTCCGCCCAGCGAAGGATCCTGGTGGCCTCCGTCATCGCCGCTCTGCTCTTCATCCCACCCTGGCGTTTTATGTGCGCCACGGCTGTTATGTTGTCCGACTGAATCAGGACGTGCAGGTCGCGAAGAAGATGTTCCGCTTGTAGCAGGCTGTTGTAAATTGCCCTTAATTCCAGAATGTTTATGTGCAGACAAGCCTCCTGGCTTGACCATTTTCCCTGGAAATTTTTTCCCTGTGTGACTGCTCCCCAACCTCGGAGACTCGCGTCCGTGGTCACCAGAATCCAATCTTGGATGCCGAACCTGCGACCTTCTAGAAGGTGAGAACTTTGGAGCCACCACAGGAAAGAAACCCTGGTCCTGGGCGACAGAGTTATTTTCCGGTGCATCTGTAGATGGGACCCTGACCACTTGTCCAGTAGGTCCCACTGAAACGTTCTTGCATGGAACCTGCCAAACAGAATGGCCTCGTAGGCCGCCACCATTTTCCCCAGCACTCGAGTGCATTGATGAATCAACACTCTTGGCGGTTTCAGAAGTTCCTTGACCATGTTCTGGATTTCCTGAGCTTTTTCTAACGGGAGAAAATCCTCTGCCGTTCCGTGTCCAGGATCATGCCCAAAAACGACAGCTGAGCTGTCGGAATAAACTGTGACTTTGGCAAATTTAGGAGCCAGCCATGCTGTTGCAGCACCTGCAGGGAGAGCGCAAGGCTTTTTAGCAACTGCTCCTGTGATCTCACCTTTATCAGGAGATCGTCCAAGTACGGGATAATTGTGACCCCTTGCTTGCGCAGGAGTACCATCATTTCCACCATTACCTTGGTGAAAATCCTCGGGGCCATGGAAAGACCAAACGGCAACGTCTGAAATTGGTCGTGACAATCCTGAACAGTGAACCTCAGGTACGCCTGATGAGGAGGATAAATGGGGACATGCACATAAGCATCCATTATGTCGACTGACACCATAAAATCCCCCCCCCCCCTTCAGACTAGAGATCACCGCTCGGAGAGACTCCATCTTGAATTTGAAACTTTTCAAATACACATTGAGGGATTTTAAATTCAGAATTGGTCTGACCGAGCCGTCCGGCTTCGGGACCACAAACAGGCTTGAATAAAACCCTTCTCCTCGCTGTGACGGGGGAACCTCAACAATGATCCGCTGCTGACACAGCTTTTGTATTGCCGCACACACTACCTCTCTTTCCGGAAAAGAAGCTGGCAAGGCCGATTTGAAAAATTAGCATGGGGGAACGAATTGAAACTCCAGCTTGTAACCTTGGGTCACAATTTCCAGTACCCAAGAATCCAGGCCCGAGAGAAGCAAGACCCGACTGAAGAGTTGAAGACGCGCTCCCACCGATGCGGACTCCCGCAGGGGAGCCCCAGCGTCATGCGGTGGATTTGGCAGAAGCCGGGGAGGACTTCTGCTCCTGGGAGCTTGCCACAGCCGGCGATATTTTTCCTCTTATCTCTTTCCGCAAGGAAGGATGACCCACGTCCTTTCCGGAATTTCTGCGACCGAAAGGACTGCAATTGATATGCAGGCGTTTTCTTTTGCTGTGGAGGAACAAAAGGCAGAAAAGAGGACTTACCCGCGGTAGTTGTAGAAACCAGGTCCGCAAGGCCTTCACCAAACAAAACCCCACCCTTATAGGGCAGAGCCTCCATAGCCTTCTTAGAATCAGCATCACCATTCCATTGATGAGTCCACAACGCCCTTGTAGCCGAGACTGCCATGGCATTGGCCCTTGATCCCAAGAGGCCAATATCTCTCGCCGTCTCTTTTAAATAGACTGCAGCATCCCTGATGTGACCCAGAGTCAACAGCACGCTATCTCGATCCAGGGTGTCTATGTCCGATGACAAGTTATCCGCCCACTTTTCAATCGCATTACTCACCCACGCCGAAGCGACAGCCGGTCTGAGGAGTGTACCTGTCGTGACATAAATAGATTTCAAGGTAGCTTCCTGCCTCCGATCAGCAGGATCTTTAAGGGTCGCCATTTCAGGAGATGGTAGCGCCACTTTCTTGGATAAGCGCGCTAGAGCTTTGTTTACCGTGGGTGTGGCCTCCCACTCAACCCTATCCTGAGAAGGAAACGGGTATCCCATAGCAATTCCCCTGGGAATGTGCCACCTCTTGTCTAGCGTTTCCCAGGCTTTTTCAAAAAGAGCATTCAGTTCATGAGAGGGAGGGAATGTAACCTCCGGTTTCTTCCCCTTATACACACAGACCCTTGTCTCAGGGACAGCGGGATCTTCCGTAATATGTAACACGTCTTTTATAGCCACAATCATGTACTGAATACTCTTAGCCACCTTAGGATGTTACTTCACATCATTATATTCGACACTGGAATCAGAATCCGTGTCGGTATCAGTGTCTGCTATCTGGGTAAATGAACGTTTTTGGCACCCCGAGGGGGCCTGAGAGTGTGGTACCACGTCTCCCATGGATTGCCTCCATGCTTGGTTCTGAGACTCAGATTTGTCCAACCTCTTATGCAACAAAGCCAGACTGGTATTCAACACATTCCACATATCAACCCAATCAGCAGTCGGCGGTGCCGACAGAGTCGCTCCTTCATTTTGTTCAGCTCTCACACTAACCTCCTCCTGGGAAGAGCATTCAGTTTCTGCCATGCCGACACACGTACCGACACCCCCACACACACTGGGCTAAAGGGGACACACCCACAATAAGGCCTTTCAGAGAGACAGAGAAGGAGTTTGCCAGCTCACGCCCAGCGCCACACCTGTCTGAAAAGCACAATGCCCCAGACCTATAAGCGCTTGTAATATAATACAACCAATCACCAAATTATGTGCCCCCCCCCCCCTTCATTTTTAGCACCCTGTTACTTGTGACAGCAGTGAAGGGCCAGGAGCAGCGTCTCTGCAGCAAGCTGTAGAGAGAAGATGGCGCTGGTCAGAGCTGAGGAGGAAGCCCTGCCCCCTACAAGGCGCGCTTCGGTCCCGCTATAATAATACTGGCGGGGGTCTCAAAACAGTGCCTATGCACTTTATTTTAGCCAGATATTGCCCAAAAGAGGTTTATATTGCAGCCCAGGGCGCACACCCATGCAGTGCCTGTGTGTGCGGGAGCAATGGCGTGCAGCGTGACCGCTGCGCGGTACCTCAGGAAGACTGAAGTCCTTGTCGCCTTCAGATGTCTTCTTTGCTTTGGTTACTCACCTGTCTTCGATCTTCTGGCTCTGTGAGGGGGACGGCAGCGCGGCTCCGGGAACGAGCAGCTAGGCGACCCAAGTGATCGGACCCTCTGGAGCTAATGGTGTCCAGTAGCCTAAGAAGCAGAGCCTATCAGTCTCACAGAGGTAGGTCTGCTTCTCTCCCCTCAGTCCCACGATGCAGCCAGCAGTGCTCCCTGAAAAAATTAAATCTAACCAAAGTCTTTTAGAGAAACCCAGGAGAGCTCCCCTATAGTGTGACCAGTCTCCTCTGGGCACAGAATCTAACTGGGGTCTGGGGGAGGGGCATAGAGGGAGGAGCCAGTTCACACCCATTCAAGGTCTTATAGTGTGCCCATGTCTCCTGCGGATCCGTCTATACCCCATGGTCCTTTTGGAGTCCCCAGCATCCTCTAGGACGAAGGAGAAATTGAACTTTTTGGCCACAACCATAAACGTTACGTTTGGAGAGGAGTCCACAAGACCTATGATGAAAGGTACACCATTCCTACTGTGAAACACGGAGGTGGATCGCTGATATTTTGGGGATGTGTGAGCTACAAAGGCACTGGAAACTTGGTCAAAATTGATGGCAAGATGAATGCAGCATGTTATCAGAAAATACTGGAGTAACATTTTGCACTCATCAGCCCGGAAGCTGCGCATGGGACATACTTGAACGTTCCAACATGACAATGATCCAAAACACAAGGCCAAGTCGACCTGTCATTGGCTACAGCAGAATAAAGTTAAGCTTCTGGAGTGGCCATCTCAGTCTCCTGACCTCAATATCATTGAGCCACTCTGGGGAGATCTCAAACGTGCAGTTCATGCAAGACAGCCCAAGAATTTACAGGAACCGCAAGCTTAAGTGGGGCCAACCACAAGAGTGACCCCACTTAACCTCGCGGTCTACCGCAGACCGCAAAGTTCCCACCATTGGATACAACGGAGCGCCTATGCGCTACATTGTATCTACAGTGCGCAGCCTGACTGACAGCTCAGGAGAGTGCCATGACGTGGCGCTCCCTGATTGGCTGAAGGGACCCTCTTTGACAGCAGTCACGGGGGTCCCGCCAGTGCGTGGTTCGGTAATCCGTTTTTTTTATTTTGCCAAGTCCCTGGATTACAAACTTAAAGAGGACCGATCTACACAGGATTTTTTGTGAGTATAATTTTATTTACAGGTACCCCGGGATTCTACTGGAGATGAGGACCGACTGCTTCATGTCAACATAGGTAAGTATGTATGAATGTAATGTGTAATGTATGTTTAATCAAATTTTACTATCAAGGTGTGTGTGGGTTTTTTTTTATTTGGGTATTTTTTTGTAGTAGAACTACAGGTACCAGTGTGCCCCCCCCCCCCCCGCATGCTGGTACTTGTGGTTCTCCAAATACCAGCTTGCGGTGGAGGCTTGCTGGGACTTATAGTTCTGCTACAAAAAACAATATTCTTTTTTTTAGACAAAAGGCTATCAGCCTCCCATCCGCCGCCCTTGGATGGGGGGGGGGCCTCAGGCTTCACCCCTGGCCCTTGGGTGGCTGGAGGGGGGGTCCCCTTGATTTAAGGGGCCCCCACTCCTCCAAGGTACCCCGGCCAGGGGTGACTAGTTGGGGATTTAATGCCAGGACCGCAGGGACCAATATAAAAGTGTCCCCCGGCTGTGGCATTATCTCTCTGACTAGTGGAGCCCGGTGCTCGTGTTAAAAATACAGGGGACCCCTACGCTTTTTGTCCCCGGTATTTTTTGCACCAGGACCAGGCGCAGAGCCCTGTGCTGGTTGTTAAAATATGGGGGGAAACCCCTGTCAATTTCCCCCCCGTATTTTTACAACCAGGACCAGCTCAAAGAGCACGAGGCTGGTTATGCTTAGGAGGGGGGACTCCACGCAAATTTTTTTTGAGATTTTTAACACTTTAATTTAGCAAGATGATTTCCACAACTTTCTCTTGTGGAAATCATCTTGCTGAATCCTTCTTTGGGACGACGTACCAGATAAAAGATATCTTTATGGGCACACGGGAAAGGAAGCTAATGTAAGTTGTCCTGCATACCTATATATCATGTGAAGTCTTTTGGGGGCCTTTCCGCTACTGAATATCTTCATGCAGTAAAAGATACCTTTATGGACACGCAAGACAGAAATATCCTGTAAGTGTGTACCGTTTTTATTTGTGTGGGGACAGCACATTGTTTCAGATATAAAGATACCTTTATGGACACGCGTGATAGAAATTAGCTGTAAGTGTAATTCCACAGAGAGATAAAGTAGTGGATCCCACAGAAACTACAAAGGATCACCTTCAGATTTATGTGTACTATGCAGCGCTAGTTCCTGCTTCTTCTTTTTGTATATTCCAGTAGTGAGATTCAAACCAGCACACACAACCAAGAGGAAAGCCAAGCTAACCAAACTTGAAAAGGAACAGCAATGGCTGAACCAACAATAATACTTTACCAAGTAACAGTGCAGAAAAACGAAGCACCGGGCGGGTGCCCAGCATCCTCTACGCACTACGAGAAAAGGATTTACCGGTAGGTAATTACAATCCTATTTTCTCTTACATCCTAGAGGATACTGGGGTCCATTTAGTACCATGGGGATGCACCAAAGCTCCCAAAACGGGTGGGAGAGTGCGGAGGTTCCTGCAGAACTGATTGATCAAACTGAAGGTCATCAGCGGCCAAAGCATCGCACTTGTAGAACTTAGCAAACGTGTTCGACCCTGACCAAGTAGCCGCTCATCAAAGCTGTAAAGCCGAGACACCCCGGGCAGCTGCCTAGGAAGAAACCACCAACCGAGTAGAGTGGGCCTGAACCGATTTCGGCACCGGCAAGCCTGCCGTAGAATAAGCATGCTGGATAGTAAGCCTGATCCTGCGATCAATAGACTGCTTTGAAGCAGGGCACCCAATTTTATCGGGATCATAGAAAACAAACAGCGAGTCAGATTTTCTGTGACAAGCCGTCCACTTCACATAAACTTTCAAAGCCCTCACAACATCTAAGGACTTTGAAGAAGCAGAGGTGTTGGTAATCACCGTAACCACAACAGGCTGGTTGATGTGAAATGCAGACACCACCTTAGGAAGGAACTGCTAACGAGTTCTGAGCTCAGCGCGATCCTCATGAAAAATCAAGTAGGGGCTCTTGTGAGACAATGTCGCCAGTTCCGACACGCGCCTTGCCGAAGCCAGGGCCAACAGTGTAACTGTCTGCCACGTAAGAAACTTAACGTCCGCTGCCTGTAAAGGCTCAAACCAATCCGATTGGAGGAACTGCAACACCATGTTGAGATCCAAAGGTGCCATAGGAGGCACAAAGGGCGGTTGGATGTGCAGAACACCCTTCAAAAAAGTCTAAACCTCAGGAAGAGATGCCAATTGCTTCTGAAAGAAAATGGACAAGGCCGAAATCTGGACTTTCAAGGAGCCCAAACGGAGGCCCACATCCACTCCTGCCTGCAGAAAAAGGAGAAATCGTCCCAGCTTAAATTCCATCACAGGAATTTTCCTGTTCTCACACCAAGAGACTTATTTCTTCCAAATACGGTGGTAATGTTTAGCCGTTACCCCCTTTCTGGCTTGGATCAAGGTTGGAATAACCTTATCCGGAATCCCTTTCTGGGCTAGAATTTGACGCTCAACCTCCATGCCGTCAAACTTAGCCGCGGTAAGTCTTGATAGACGAATGTAGAAGATCCTCTCGAAGAGGAAGAGGCCACAGGTCCTCCAGGAGCAACTCCAGTAGATCCGCGTATCAGGCCCTTCTTGGCCAGTCCAGAGCAATAAGAATTGCTTGAACCTTTTCCCTTTTTATTCTTTTGAGAATCCTTGGGATTAACGGAAGTGGTGGAAACAAGTAGACCATCTGGTAGACCCACTGAGTCACCAGAGAGTCCGCTAGCCACTGCTTGCGGGTCTCTCAACCTGGAACAATATCGCTTAAGCTTCTTGTTGAGATGAGAGGCCCTCTTGTCGATTTGGGGAATTCCCCACCGAAGTGCCAGGGACTCGAACACCTGCGGGTGAAGGCCCCACTCTCCTGGATGGAGGTCATGTCTGCCGTGGGAGTTCGCTTCCCAGTTGTCCACTCCCGGAATGAAGATTGCCAACAACGCCACCGCATGTCTTCATGCCCAGAGGAGAATCCTTTTTACCTTTAACATTGCAGTTCTGCTTTTCGTTCCGCCTTGTCGGTTTATGTATGCTACTGCCGTAACATTGTCCGACTGAACTTGTATGGCCTGATCTTGAAGAAGATGGGATGCCTGTAGAAGGGCGTTGTATACGGCCCCAAGTTCCAGAATGTTCACCGGAAGAATAGATTCTTGACTTGACCATTTTGCTTGGAACTGTTCCCCTTGGGTGACTGCTCCCCAACAACAGAGGCTTGCGTCTGTGGGTAGCAGAATCCAATTTTGAATCCTGAACCTTCGGTCTTCGGTTAGGTGAGAAGTCTGAAGCCACCACAGAATAGAAATCCTGGCTCTTGGCGACAGACGTATCATCTGGTGCATGTGGAGATGCGATCCGGACCATTTGTCCAACAGATCCAGCTGGAAGGGCCTTACGTGAAACATTCCATATTGCAGAGATCAGTAAGGGGCCACCATCTTCCCCAAGAGGCGAATGCACAGGTGCACCGAAATCCGGGTCGGCCTTAGAACGTCCCGTACAATCGACTGGATCACCAATGCCTTTTCCATTGGGAGGAATACCCTCCGCGCCTCCGTATCCAGTATCATTCCCAGGAACTAAATCCTCCGTGTTGGTTCCAGGTGAGATTTTGGCAGGTTCAGAATCCACCCGTGATCCTGGAGTAACGTCGTTGAGAGGGCAATGCTGTGTAACAACTTCTCCCTGGACGGTGCTTTGATTAGCAGGTCATCAAGGTACGGTATTATGTTCACTCCCCGCAAGTGGAGGAGCAACATCAACTCTGCCATCACCTTGGTGAACACCTGTGATGCCATAGAGAGTCCAAATGGCAGTGCCTGGAACTGGTAGTGGCATTCCTGTAACGCAAACCTGAGATAAGCCTGATGAGGCGGCCAAATCGGGACATGAAGGTACGCATCCTTGATGTCCAGAGACATCAGGAATTCCCCATCCTCTAGACCTGAGATCACCGCTCTCAGAGACTCCATCTTGAATTTGAACACCTTTAAATATGGGTTCAGAGACTTGAGGTTTAAAATGGGTCATACCGGACCGTTCAGTTTCGGCACTACAAACAGTTTGGAATCATAACCCTTGTTTTTTAGGTGAGGTGGAACTGGAACAATCACCTGAGTCTGTACCAGTTTTTGAATTGCTGCCTGTAAGGTCAAACTTGCTTCTGGAGAAGCTGGTAAGCCGGATTTGAAGAATCTGGGAGGTGGTAGTTCTTGAAATTCCAGTCTGTATCCCTGTGCGATAAGATTATTCACCTAGGGATCTAGGCATGACGTTGCCCAGATGTGACTGAAATAATGTATCCGGGCTCCCACCTGCCTGTCTTCCAGGCAGTGTGGTCCACTGTCATGCTGAAGGCTTTGAGGAAGCAGTACCAGAGGTTTGTTCCTGAGAACCTGCAGCTACGGCTATTCTGGGTTTACCTTTACCGCCTCTGAAGGCTGTAGAAGAACCCTTGGACTTGTTTTTAAATTTAGCTGTCCAAAAGGACTGCAAAGTCGGAGCAGAGTAGGTTTTCCTAGCTGGGGAGCTGCAGAAGGAAGGTATGTAGACTTACCCGCAGTGGCCTTAGATATCCAAGTATCTAGTTCATCTCCAAACAGAGCCTCACCCGTGAATGGTAGGCTCTCCACGCCTTTTCTAGAATCTGCATCCGCAGTCCAAGAGCGAAGCCACAATTCCCTGCGTGCTGACACTGCCATGGCAGTGGTGCATGCGTTGAGTAAACCAATTTCTTTTATGGCCTCCACCATGAAGTTAGCAGCATCTTGGATGTGCTGTAGGAGTAAAATAATGTCATCCCTGGTTAGTGAATCTAAATCTTCAATTAGATTATCAGACCATCTTGCAATTGCCGTAGTGATTCATGCACAAGCAATATTGGGTCTCTGGGCTACCCCAGCCAACGAGTATATAGATTTGAGAGTGGTCTCAACCTTACGGTCAGCCGCATCCTTTAAGGACGCCACCCCGGGAACCGGTAAGATTATCTTTCGCAACAACCTGGACACAGATGCGTCCACTATCGATGGGTTTTTCCTTTTTTTTCTATCCTCCAAAGTAAAGGGGAAGGAAGAAATTAACCTTTTTGGGATCTGACATTTTTGGTCAGGGTTCACCCAAGCTTCTTCAAAGAGGACATTTAACGCCTTTGAAGCCGGAAAAGTAGCTGAGGATTTCTTTTTTTGTATTAAAGTAATATTCCTCAATTACTTCCTCTGCCCTGACAGGAATATGTAAGACAGTTCTAACCGCATCTATGAGGGCCTGGATACCCTGTGACAGGACAGCATCCCCCCCCACTGGCATCCATATTATCCGGATCCAGATCAGTGTCACCCTGCATGACTTGGGCCAGAGTACACTTTTGTAGGCAAATGGCGAGGGATTGAGACACAGGTATGAGAGCTGAATCTTTGTTGATCAGGTCATCCATAGACTGCCTTAAGAATTGTGTCTCCCTTTCACTATGAGATAGCTTAGTGCAAATATTAGAAATCATCCTTTTAATAGAAGCCAACCACGGGGGTTCAGCCCCACTAGCTTGAGAGGGAGCACTATCTTGGGTGCAGGGTAGTGAGTCCTCAGGGGATGAGAGACATACTGCAGTACAAGAGATACAGTCCCTGGACATGATTGTGAAAGGGACACACACACACACACACACACACACACACAGTATCCTCTAGGACGTAAGAGAAAAGTATTTCCCCAAGACAGGTGTGTCAGGGTGGGCGCACTGTGGATCCTATGGACCTCGAAGAAAAAGAGTTCACCATGGTAAGTCTAACAAAACTCTTGTTTTCTTCATCAGGATCCATAGTGATCCACAGTCCTTACATTGGGGATGTCCTAAAGCAGTTTCCCCTAAGAGTGGGGACGCTCCTGAGTAGACAGGAGAATCCGACGCCCTAAGGAAGCTTCCTGAGAGGCAAAGGTATCAAAAGGCATAAAAACCTCAGGAACGTGTTAATAGAAGACAACGTAGCTGTCTTGCAGAGTTGTTCAGCAGTAGCACCTCAGCGAGCCACCCATGAGGGACCTGCTGAACGTATTGAATGAGCAGAGACCGGAACAGGAAGATCAGCTTGAATGTAAGCCTCTGCAATAGTCATGCAAAGCCACCTGGACAGCGTTTGTTTACTAGCTGGCCAACCTTGCTGATAGAATCCATACAGGACAAATAGAGAATCCGTTTTCCTGATCACTCTGGTACTTTTCACATAAATCCTTATTAACCACCTCCAAGGCCTCACCAGCCAATAGGACTGTTAGGGTCTCCTGCCCTGTGCTGCCACGTCGTCATGGCAACCGGGAGGCAAGTGCTAGCGGAGTAACCTGAGCGCAGCTGATACTCCGGTTCGGGTCTTTTGCTGTGCAGTGGTTACAGGTTCTGCACGGCAGGGGATCCGGTGCTGGTTTTTGTGCTCACAGTCTGTGAGGTCTGAGTGGGGCGTGGACAGCACCTGCTATATAAACCCTCTTCTCAGGTTAGGCAGATGCAGCTGAATCTTTGTTGGTTAGTCAGTTCCTGAAAGTTAGCTAGTACTGTGTAACTTTGTATTTGCTTGTTGCTTACTGCAAATAGGCCTTGGGATTTGGTACTACACTCTGCCAATCCAGACCTAGCAGTAAGACTGGAGTCAGTCGTTTAACCTGCTGGGGTTCTTTTGCTATTCTGTGAACCTAGCAAGTTTGCGGCTGTATTCTCAGACTTGCCTGCCAAAATCGTTTCTCACTGTGCAAGGTGTCCAGGTGTCAGTTTAGTGGCAGTAAGCTGAACCGGTGCACTGCAAGTGAGGACTAGGATTGTGGAGACTCTCCTTGTGTCTATTATTCCATCTCTGACCAAGGAGTTTACTGCCACACCCGTTGGTAACCCTTTAGGGTTTTGCTGTTACCCTTAGCAACAGCATTTCGGGTTCTCTACGTATTAAATCACAACATCTCGCTTCTTTCCATCTGAGCATTCCTAATACTAGGGAGACACCAAGTTTCTTAGCCTTTGGGCTTCTCTGTTCACTTTGTGTTTATTTTGTTACTCTATCACCTTCTGTGTATGTAATGTCATATTCCCCAGTCTGTCTGTGAGTTCATTTGTTTTGCATCCCTCTCCGTTCAGACATCAGTACATTCCTGCTGGCACTGGTGTGCATAACAAGGACTAAAAGGCTGGAACCACTATCTCTGTATTTAGATGAAACTTGGACACCAACTTAGGAAGGTGCCTCACCTTGGTCTGGAGAACTGCCCTATCTTGATGGAAGATCAGAAATGAAGGACAGGAAAGCACTCCTAAATCAGACACCATTCTCATAGAGGCAATAGCCAGGAGATATAACACCTTTACAGACAGCCACTTAAGGTCCACTGACTCTGAAGGCTCAAATGGGGAAGTCTTAAGAGCTTGCCAGACAAGGGATAAATCCCAGGGGCCACTGGATGTACAAAGGGAGGCTGGATATGGAGTATTCCTTGAAAAAAGGTACGCCCATCTTGTAGTGGCGCAATCTGTCATTGAAACCACACTGATAGTGCAGAAACTTGTACTTTCAGGAATGCTAGGCAAAGACCAAGGTCTAACCCTGCTTGTAGAAAGGTCAGTACCTTGGAGACCCTAAAAAGGTAGGAGGGTCATAGCGCCTAGGCGCACACCACTGAAAATAAGCATGTCAAATCAGGTAATAGATGCGGGTTGAAGACGCAAATGGTCTATATCACTGCATCCGAGAACCCCATAGCTCTGAAGACTGATGACTCATGAGCAAAGCCATCAAAGACAGTCGAGCCAGGTTCCGATGCAGACAGGGACCCCGAGACAACAAGTCTGCTCGCTGTGGCAGTAGGAATGGCATGTCTATGGATAAATTTTGCAGATCAGCGGACCAATGGTGCCTAGGCCATATGGGAGTAATCAGTATAATGGGGCCTCCTTCACGTTTAAACTTGCAATGAAATCTGGGTAACAGCGATACTGGAGAAAACAGGTATCCCTGAAGGAAGGTCCACCGTACTGATAAAATGTCCACGAATGCTGCCTGCGGATCTTTGGTCCTGGATCTATAGATTGGGACCTTGTGATTGTGATGCAAGTTCATGAGGTCTACATCCGGCAGACCCCATCTGTTTACCAGGTTCTGGAACACTTCAGGGTGCAGAGCCCATTCGCTGCTGTGGACATTCTGCCGACTGAGGAAGTCTGCTCCCCAGTTGAGGATTCCTGGTAGAAACACAGCTGAGATGGCCGGAAGGTGAGTCTCAGGCCACTGGAGCGTGCGCTCCACCTTTGCCATAGCCAGATGGCTGAGAGTGCCCCCTTGGTGGTCTAGATAGACAACTGCAGTGACATTGTCGAACTGAATCTGAACAGGCCTGCCTTGGAGGAGATCCTGAGCCTGAAAGAAAGCGCTGTAGAGTGCCCGAAGTTCCAGGACGTTGATTGGCAAGCAACTTTTGTCTGGAGTACACCGACCTTGAAGATGTGAGGACCACCCAATCCAGAATCCAAAAAAGGATGTCCTTTCTCTAAGTATGACATCTGTAGCCACCAGGGGGCTTATTTACTAATATTCGTGTTTTAGCCGTTTTTAAGGGTGTTTGATCTCGAATGGTATCGGGTGCATTTTGCTGCAACTTTTTGAATTCTGATACGGTCATTTACTAAGCTACCGAGTTTTCCTCATTCGTTTTTTCCGATGTCGATGTGATTCGTAATGTCAGGCAGTGTTTTACGGGAGTGATGAGTAAAACACTGCCTGACAAAACACAAGAAATCCCGGCCGGATCTGTGAGATCCGTGCAGGGCTTCATTGTGTACATTAAAACAGTTTTTAAAGTGGTAAAAAAATCAGAAAAAAATTGCGTGGGGTCCCCCCTCCTAAGCACAACCAGCCTCGGGCTCTTTGAGCCGGTCCTGGTTGTAAAAATACAGGGGAAAAATTGTCAGGGGATCCCCCTTATTTTAACAACCAGCACAGGGCTCTGCACCTGGGCCTGGTGCCAAAAATACGGGGGACAAAAAGCATAGGGGTCCCCCATATTTTTAACACCAGCACCGGGCTCCACTAGTCAGAGAGATAATACCACAGCCGGGGGACACTTTTATATAGGTCCCTGCGGCCCTGGCATTAAATCCCCAACTAGTCACCCCTGGCCAGGGTACCCTGGAGGAGTGGGGACCCCTTAAATCAAGAGGTCCCGGCCCTCCAGCCACCCAAGGGCCAGGGGTGAAGCCCGAGGCTGTCCCCCCCCATCCAAGGGCGGCGGATGGGAGGCTGATAGCCTTTTGTCTAAAAAAAAGAATATTGTTTTTTGTAGCAGAACTATAAGTCCCAGCAAGCCTCCCCCGCAAGCTGGTACTTGGAGAACCACAAGTACCAGCATGCGGGGGGGAAACGGGCCCGCTGGTACCTGTAGTTCTACTACAAAAAAATACCCAAATAAAAACAGGACACACACACCGTGACAGTACAACTCTATTACATACATGCACACCGACATACACACATACTTACCTATGTTGACACAAAGAGTCGGTCCCCTTCTCCACGTAGAATCCACGTGGTACCTGTAAATAAAATTATACTCACAACAATCCTGTGTAGATCGGTCCTCTTCTGTTTGTAATCCACGTACTTGGCAAAATAGTAAAAAGCATTACCCGGACCACGCACTGAAAGGGGTCCCATGTTTACACATGGGACCCCTTTCCCCGCCAAGCGGGACCCCCCGTGACTCCTGTCACAGAAGGTCCCTTCAGCCAATCAGGGAGCGCCACGTCACGGCACTCTCCTGATTGGCTGTGCGCGCCTGAACTGTCAGTCAGGCTGCGCACTGAAGATACAATGTAGCGCATAGGCGCTCCATTGTATCCAATGGTGGGGCCAGCCACAAGAGTTGTTTTATAAACACCCAACTGAAAACAGGGCTGATGGTCCTAGACTACACCACTGCACCACTGGGCAGATACATTTCCATCATTAGTCTGTACTGACAGAGGAGGGTGTAGGATAAGAGATTGTTGTAGTGACTGAACAATGAGAATATGTGACTTCTGTAATAAGTGTTTATTACTCACCTGTGCTGATATCTGTAGGGATCTCCTCCTCCTTACACTGCTGATCACCCCTCACATACGTCTCTTCTTCTCCCTCTGTATCTTCTGCCTTCATATCAGTCACATACGTCTCTTCTTCTCCCTCTATATCTTCTGCCTTTATATCAGTCACATACGTCTCTTCTTCTCCCTCTATATCTTCTGCCTTCATATCAGTCACATACGTCTCTTCTTCTCCCTCTATATCTTCTGCCTCTATATCAGTCACATACGTCTCTTCTTCTCCCTCTATATCTTCTGCCTTTATATCAGTCACATACGTCTCTTCTTCTCCCTCTATATCTTCTGCCTTTATATCAGTCACATACGTCTCTTCTTCTCCCTCTATATCTGGTATTTTAGTATTAGACAGACGTTCTACCTAAAAAGAAAAAAAAAAACACTATAATGACATTGGCATACAGTCAGATTAAACTGAGGTGAAACAGTATAATATCAGTGTATAAGACAAACAGCTCCTCTACAGATCATATAGTGACAGTCACTTTGGTATATTGGTAAGACCCAAAATCCCACCTACCTGATCCTCCTGTGGAATCCTGTGATTCTCCTCTGTGCAATCCTGGGAATACAGAGGACGGGGACATCTCTCAGGGGTATCTCTGTTACTGGGCCCATCTGTAGGAGACACACAGTGACTGAGTACAGTGTATATATGTGATTATCAGGTGATGTGTGTATATAGGGGGCCCCCATACCTGCTCTCCCCAGTACAATACATGACAGTCTCCTCTTACCAAGTGATGTGAGGGGCCGGTGATTATCCATCATCACGTCCTCGTACAGACCCCCGTGTTCCTCTATATACTCCCCCTCCTGCATGGAGACATAGACAGTGACATCCTGACACCTTATAGGAACATGACACACACAGTGATACAGTCATCACCCAGACACATCCCCTGGTGTTACTGTATAATGCCCCATTCCCAGCAGTCTCCTCTCCAGTCATCACCCAGACACATCCCCTGGTGTTACTGTATAATGTCCCATTCCCAGTAGTCACTTCTCCAGTCATCACCCAGACACATCCCCTGGTGTTACTGTATAATGTCCCATTCCCAGCAGTCACCTCTCCAGTCATCACCCAGACACGTCCCCTGGTGTTACTGTATAATGCCCCATTCCCAGCAGTCTACTCTCCAGTCATCACCCAGACACATCCCCTGGTGTTACTGTATAATGTCCCATTCCCAGCAGTCACCTCTCCAGTCATCACCCAGACACGTCCCCTGGTGTTACTGTATAATGTCCCATTCCCAGCAGTCACCTCTCCAGTCATCACCCAGACACGTCCTCTGGTGTTACTGTATAATGTCCCATTCCCAGCAGTCACCTCTCCAGTAATCACCCAGACACATCCCCCGGTGTTACTGTATAATGCCCCATTCACAGCAGTCACCTCTCCAGTCATCACCCAGACACATCCCCGGTGTTACTGTATAATGCCCAATTCCCGGCACTCACCTCTCCAGTCATCACCTAGACACATCCCCTGGTATTACTGTATAATGCACCATTCCCAGCAGTCACCTCTCCAGTCATCACCCAGACACATCCCCTGGTGTTACTGTATAATGTCCCATTCCCAGCAGTCACCTCTCCATTCATCACCAAGACACATCCCCAGGTGTTACTGTATAATATGTACAATACCCCATTCCAGCAGTCACCACTCCAGTCATCACCAAGACACATACCCTGGTGTAACTGTATAATGCCCCATTCCCAGCAGTCTCCTCTCCAGTCATCACCCAGACACAACCCCTGGTGTTACTGTATAATGTACCATTCCCAGCAGTCACCACCCAGACACGTCCCCTGGTGTTACTATATATATAATGTCACATTCCCAGCAGTCACGTCTCCAGTCATCACCCAGACACATCCCCTGGTGTTACTATATAATGTCCCATTCCCAGCAGTCAGCTCTCCAGTGATCACCCAGACACATCCACTGGTGTTACTGTATAATATCCCATTCCCAGCAGTCACCTCTCCAGTCTTCACCCAGACGAGTTCCCCGGTGTCACTGTATAATGTCCTATTCCCAGTACTCACCTCTCCAGTCATCATCCAGACACATCCGCCGGTGTTACTGTATAATGTCCCATTCCCAGCAGTCACCTGTCCAGTCATCACCTAGACACATTCCCTGGTGTTACTGTATAATGTCCCATTCCCAGCAGTTACCTATCCAGTCATCACCCAGACGAGTTCCCCGGTGTTACTGTATAATGTCCTATTCCCAGTACTCACCTCTCCAGTCATCACCCAGACACATCCCCTGGTGTTACTGTATAATGTCCCATTCCCAGCAGTCACCTCTCCAGTCATCACCCAGACACATCCCCTGGTGTTACTGTATAATGCCCCATTCCCAGCAGTCACCTCTCCAGTTATCATGCAGACACGTCCCCCGGTATTACTGTATAATGTACCATTCCCAGCAGTCACCTCTCCAGTCTTCAGCCAGACACGTCCCCCGCTGTAACTGTATTATGTCCCATTCCCAGCAGTCACCTCTCCAGTTATCACCCAGACACATTCCATGGTGTTACTGTATAATCTACCATTCCCGACAGTCACCTCTCTAGTCATCACCCAGTCACGTCCCCTGGTGTTACTGTATAATGTTCCATTCCCGGCAGTCACCTCTCCAGTCATCACCCAGACACGTCCCCCGGGGTTACTGTATAATGCCCCATTCCCAGCAGTCACATCTCCAGTCAGCAACTGAATGATCTTGTTGGTGAGTTCCAGGATCTTCTGATCATTGTGTCTCTCATGTGTCAGTGAGTGAGGTGGAGGCACCGTGATGGGGCTCTGGGTTCTACTCAGTCTTCCTGATACACGGAGATGGCTGCTGGGTGTCTCATACTCATTGGATGTCTTCTTCACTATTGTGTAATCCTGTGTAATGGTGGAGACATCAAATATCGATATATACACTCCCAGATCCCCTCACCTCCCCAGTCATGTCCCTGTATTATTACTATAGAAATAAGTGAAGTCACTGTGACACTCCCAGATTCCTTCACCTCCACAATTATGTCCCTTTATTATTACTATAGATATGTGATGTCACTGTGACACTCCCAGGTCCCCTCACCTCACCAGTCATGTCCCTATAGTATTACTATAGATGTAAGTGATGTCACTGTGACATTCCCAGATCCTCTCACCTCCCCAGTCAGGTCCCTGTATTATTAATATAGATATGTGACATCACTGTGTCACTTCCAGATCCCCTTACCTCCTCAGTCATGTCCCTGTATTATTACTATAGATATAAGTGATTTTACTGTGATGCTCCCAGATCCCCCAAACTCCCCAGTCATGTCCATGTATTATTACTATAGATATAAGTGACATCACAGTGACGCTCCCAGATCTCCTCACCTCCCCAGTCATGTCCCTGTATTATTACTATAGATATAAGTGATGTCACTGTGACACTCCCAGATTCACTCACCTCCCCAGTCATGTCCCTGTATTATTACTATAGATATTAGTGAGGTCACTGTGACACTCCCAGAACCACTCACCTCCCCTGTCATGTCCCTGTATTATTACTATAGATATAAGGTCACTGTGACGCTCCCAGATCCACTCACCTCCCCAGTCAGCAGGTAGATGATCTCCAGGGTGATATTTATTATACTCTCAGTCCTGTGACTCCTGTCCTTGTCCATCCTTGTGAATCAGAGAGAATACAGAACGTGTGATGTGTAGTAAAAACTCTGTTCCCGACAGCTGGAGTTCCTTAGAATAAATATAACACATAAAACATACTGCACATGTAACATAGTAAATGTGGAATAGAGTGGCCATTAAGTCTCCTATTTCCCCACAGCCATAGAGTCCTGGTCAGTGTCTCCGAGGTTCCTGTGACCCAGCCCCATAAGGCTGTATTGTATAGTGGGCCTGATCTAGATTGTAGCGCTATTGTGGGTGGAGTCACAATGAACTGATGTTCGGTATACCGCTCATGTGCAGGACCCGTACGGAGCATGTGCTCTATGTGTCCTGAGTTGTCAGACGAGTATGGCTGCAGCCATTGAGTGGTGTAAGGGTGAGAATTGGTTGTGAAGGGACAGGGTCTCCTGAGGGAAATTTTATGGCCTCATTCATGGAGCTGCGGCGTACAGTCTCCGTGACCTCAGGTTTCACACATCCAGCCGATGGTGTAGCAAAGGCGGCAGGAGTCAGGCAAGGGAAAGGTGGCAGGAGACAGGCAGGGAAAGGCAGCAGGAGACAGGCAGTGGAAAGGCGGCAGGAGATAGGCAGGAGACAGGCAAGGGAAAGGTGGCAGGAAACAAGCAGTGGAAAGGTTGCAGGAGACAGGCAGGGGAAAGGTTGCAGGAGACAGGCAGGGGAAAGGTTGCAGGTGACAGGCAGGGAAAATGTTGCAGGGGAAAGGCGGCAGGAGACAGGCAGGGAAAGGTGGCAGAAGACAGGCAGGGGAAAGGTGGCAGGAGACAGGCAGGGGAAAGGCGGCAGGAGACAGGCAGGGGAAAGGCGGCAGGAGACAGGCAGGTGGGCAGCAGGGTGGGGGTGGTAGGAGACAGGCAGGGGAAAGGTGACAGGAAACAGGCAGGGGAAAGGCGGCAGGAGAAAGGCAGGGGAAAGGCGGCAGGAGACAGCCAGGGGAAAGGTGGCAGGAGACAGGCAGGGGAAAGGCGGACGGAGACAGGCAGTGGAAAGGTGGCAGGAGACAGGCAGGGGAAAGGCGGCAGGAGACAGGCAAGGGAAAGGCGTGAAGAGACATTATTTGTTCTCAGGAGATTGAATAAATTGTTAATAATTTGTAATAAAAGTTATGTTTTATTCTTTGAGAATATCTCATTATTTCTTCACAAGAGTGCGCCCACAAAGAAGTCTACGTTCTTTCTCTTGTCACTGTGACACTCCCAGGTCCCCCTCACCTCCCCAGTCATGTCCCTGTATTACTATAGATATGTGATGTCACTGTGACGCTCCCAGATCCCCTCACCTCCCGAGTCATGTCCCTGTATTATTACTATAGATATAAGTGACGTCACAGTGACGCACCCAGGTGTGTGATATACATTTGCTTCATACTGCTCCAATTATCATCTGTTATACATGCCAGGGATATTATGGTCTCTGCTTTAATATAGCCTAGAATTTGAGCAATATTTTCAATCCCCACAATTACATATAATAAAAATAATAATAATAATAATAATAATAATAATAATAACAAAGACACGAAAGGCTGCACCCCAGTATAAAAATAATAACATATGTCTTTATTAACAGGACACCACAGGCTACTCCCCCTTTATAATAATAACAGGACACCAAAGGCTGCTCCCCCTGTATAATAATAACAACAACAACAACAACACAGGCTGCTCCCTCTCAATAATAATAACAGGACACCACAGTCCGCTCCCCCTGTATTATTATTATAATAATAATAATAACAGGACACCACAGGCTGCTCCTCCTGTATTATAATAATAACAGGACACCACAGGCTGCTCCTCCTGTATAATAATAATAACAGGACACCACAGGCTGCTCCCCCTGTATAATAATAATATCAGGACACCACAGGCTGCTCCCCCTGTATAATAATAATATCAGGACACCACAGGCTGCTCCCCCTGTATAATAATAATATCAGGACACCACAGGCTGCTCCCCCTGTATAATAATAATAATATCAGGACACCACAGGCTGCTCCCCCTGTATAATAATAATAACAGGACACCACAGGCTGCTCCCCCTGTATAATAATAATATCAGGACACCACAGGCTGCTCCCCCTGTATAATAATAATATGAGGACACCACAGGCTGCTCCCCCTGTATAATAATAATATCAGGACACCACAGGCTGCTCCCCCTGTATAATAATAATAATATCAGGACACCACAGGCTGCTCCCCCTGTATAATAATAATATCAGGACACCACAGGCTGCTCCCCCTGTATAATAATAATATCAGGACACCACAGGCTGCTCCCCCTGTATAATAATAATAATATCAGGACACCACAGGCTGCTCCTCCTGTATAATAATAATAATAACAGGACACCACATTACCTGATCTCCACGGACACTGTATGTGGAACGCTAAGTTTGGAAGTATTGTCACAGGCCACAGCCCCGTCCTCTGTAAAGCTATAATATGAATATTACCACATATGTCCTCAGTGCCGGAGTCCGGCGGCCATTTTCTTGTAGACCAGTCCGGCAGCAGCAATAGGATCCCTGGCCGTGTAGTGACGTCAGGAGCGGCGGCCATTTTCCCCTGGTCTGAGCTCCGCCTTCCTTCTATCATTCCCACAAGGCAGCAGGAGCAGAGAGCAGCCATTGCTGTGTCTGGCAGCAGGTAATGATATTATTATTATTATTCTATAGGCTGAGCAGCTCTGGTGTCAGGTTCTGTACTACAGGGGGAGCAGCCTCTGGTGCCTTGTTATAGTGCAGCTGGAGCAGCCTCTGGTGCTGCATTATCCCTGTACAGGTGGCTGACACTCTAGTGTCCTATTACTGTAATACAGGTGGTGCAGACCCCGCCGTTACCGTAATACAGGTGGTGCAGACCCCGCCGTTACCGTAATACAGGTGGTGCAGACCCCACCGTTACCGTAATACATGTGGCACAAGACCACACTGTTACCGTAATACTGGTGGAGGAGACCCCGCCGTTACCGTAATACAGGTGGTGCAGACCCCGCCGTTACCGTAATACAGGTGGCGCAGACCCCGCCGTTACCGTGATACAGGTGGCGCAGACCCCGCCGTTACCATAATACAGGTGGCGCAGACCCCACCGTTACCGTAATACATGTGGCACAAGACCACACTGTTACCGTAATACTGGTGGAGGAGACCCCGCCGTTACCGTAATACAGGTGGCGCAGACCCCGCCGTTACCGTAATTTTATACACGGGACATTGCAGGTGTTGTGTCCTGTGGCATTGTGCTGTACACGGGGAGCGGTCTGTGTTGTCAAAATATACAGGGTAAGCGGCCTGTGTTGTCAAACTATACAGGAGGAGCAGCCTGTGTTGTCATAATATACAGGGGTACCATCCTGTGCTGTCAATAGTATACAGGGGGAGTGGCCTGTGTTGTCATAATATACAGGGGGAGCATCCTGTGTTGTCATAATATACAGGGGTACCATCCTGTGCTGTCAATAGTATACAGGGGGAGTGGCCTGTGTTGTCATAATATACAGGGGGAGCATCCTGTGTTGTCATAATAGACAGGAGGAGCAGCCTGTGGCATCCTACTCTACAGGGGGAGCAGCCTGTGGTGTCCTGTTGTTGTTGTTGTTGTTGTAATTATTATTATTATTATTATAATACAGAAGGATCAGCCTGTGGCGTCTTGTTATTATTATTATTATACAGGAGGAGCAGCCTGTGGTGTACAGTTATTATTATTATTATTATTATTATTATTAATATTATTATTATTATTATTATTATACAGGGGGAGCAGCCTGTGGTGTCCTGTTATTATTATTGTACAGTAGGAACAGCCTGTGGTATCCTGTTATTATTATACAGGGGAAGCATTATTATTATTATTATTATTATTATTATTATTATACAGGGGTAGTAGACTCTGGTGTGCAGTTGTTGATGATAATACTACTACTACTACTACTACTACTACTACTACTACTACTACTACTACTACTACTACTACTACTAATAATAATATTATTATTATTATTATTATTATTATACAGGAGGAGAAGCCTGTGGTATCCACTTATTATTATAATTATAATAATAATAATAATGTCCTGTCATTATTATTATACAGGTGTCGAAGTCAGAAAAATGTCTCTATGCACGTTGCCATATTTGCACCGCACACTGGTCCGTGCTGCGCATGCGTGCGCTCTCCCGTGGAGGCGCATACCCGCAATAGCGTGCACTCGCAGGCGCGGTATGCGTATTTACGGTAGAGTTTACGTAGTCGTAGCGTGCGACTCATTCGTTACATATTTTCACAATTAATGTAGTTTATAGATCATGGTCCCTTTGATAGATTCTGAAAGTTTGGTTAATATAGAAGGTCCCTGAGCTGAGGAATCCCTCTTTGCATCGTACGAAGGGTCTAACAGGAATCATACAGCAGTGTTTGGTACCCATCGGAAGAGTATTTAATTAGCAATATTCCGGTGTTGGTTTGGAGCGTATTAATCGCTCGTGCGAATAGTTATGGACATAAGAAGTTATGTCCATTTATTTATTATTATTTGTTGCACTTAGTCATGCACCTGAACAGTTGGAGACAGGTATCAGTGGGTCTCAAATGGCTCTTTGACCTCAGAGATCCCCCAAACAATAGTTTGCATGTTGGGAGGGCCTCATATCTTTACATGCATAAGGTAAGCACCGGAATAGTAATTGAAGATCAATTGTACTCCAAATCAGTATCTTTCCCGCAGACGGAGTACAATAGCCTTTGATTACACTGAGCTTTGAGACTCAATGAGGAGGGCCAACACCTGTGTTTACAAATGGGGCTGGATTTGTATACAGGAGAATGAGGGCTGAGATGTCATTGTCTCAACTGAAAGTGGACATCATGAATATAGAACAAAACCCAGACAGGATTCTGTTTTGTATTCGCCAAACAATCGCTCTCCAGAAGACAGGAATGTGTTAGTCATCACCCATTGTTTTGCATAACCAGGGCCACTGATATGAATCAACTTATGACCTTTTGTTATGATGCAGGGCCGAATTCCTTCGGCCAATGAACAATGGGATTGTAGGGACTATGAGATTGCATTGTGTGTGGGGCATAAATAGGCAGGCCGACCATATCCAATTTCACTCTCTCTCACCAACGGTTATCTGCTGATAGCCGGGAGCTGGATATCGAGGTGCATGCGATCATACCCTTTGTGCGTAAGTTTTCTCTCCGTAATCATTGTCTTACTGTGAGCCAATTTCTCTCATCTCTCTCCGTCTCTCTCTCTCTCTCTCTCTCCTCTTTTCTCTTATATCTCTCATAGTATTATAGTATAGTATTGTATTGCATTTAGGTCAGTGTAGTATTGTCTTCTTGTATTTATAGTTTAGTTCTGTGGTTAGGAAGTCCTTGTTATATTGTAGTGTATCATTTGTACTGTTATCCCCTTTTACAAGTATATTAGATATAATACAGTTAATAGGCTTTGGAACCTAAACCAGTATCTGTGTATTTTCTATAGTGTTAAGTGTTCACTTGAGCGTCGGTGACGCTCAAGCAGCTTTGTAGTTAGTCAGGTTACACAAGGTTGCACATACACCCTGTATTCACATTAAGGTATTCTGTGTATTTCATTGGTATAAGGTTTAGACATAAAGGTATAGCATTGTGAGCGTCTGCGCCGCTGGTGACCTCCTTGTGGTCTCGAGCGTATGCTACGCCATAGCGAATCATTACGTTAGTCATAACCAATAACGTGTCCTGTGATCACTGGGCCGCGAGCGAACGTGACGCTTGAGCGTCTCGCCTACGGCTGAGCGATCGTTACGCAGATAACGTACCCATACGGTACTTCTTAAGCAAACAGCGTACAGTGTTCTTAAAGGGTTGTTTATACGACAAAGGAATTTAGCATTGTCAATTGGGAACTCGTCCTATACTTCTCACATCTGCACTAGGTAGATCAGCAGACATTAGCCCCCAGCAAAGGGTGGGAGATTGTCTCATAGTGCTGGCGGGATAAGCGTCTGCTTCGCTTAGATAAAGAGTGCTGAAGGAACCCGGTAACCGGAAGTAAGAACAAAACGCTTGTGTCTTTTTAAAACTGTTTATTTTTCTTTTGTCTTGCGTACGCACGCATATACCTGCATTTCTTTTCACTTGTGTATTTCATTTTTCGTATATCACCATTCCTGTTTGCCAATTTTTATAGTTGATAGAAAGGGCTAAAAGGAGATTTGCTGTTATTTAATAGTAGAGGTAATAGTTAAAATATAGAACAACACACGGGTTGTCTGGAAAACAAGGCAGTCAGTGTGGATTGCGGTAGATGATCAGGGATCATTTACATTGATAAAAGTATATTGTGTTACGGTGGATCCTTTGCATTGCGTACACGTGTCGCTAACAAAGACTAGCGTACGCAATCCAAAAGGCAGACGCACGCAGCGTACACTACGCAACGTAGCGTCTGGTTACGCCCACGTAGCTCAAGTCACGAAAAGTTGAATTAGCGCAAAGCGATAATTAGCGCAGAGGCAATAAGTAACGCACAGCGGTAGATAACGCGACGCGGTAAATAACGCAAATCTATTTTTGGAAAATCTGAAATTTAGTTTAACAGATCCTGCTCCTAATTGGTAACACTTTTGGCCTGAAGACAATTTCTGCGCAGAAATAGACATAGAAACAAAGTGTACATGTGTTGAGTGAGTGTGTTTATACAATTTAAAAGGTGGAACCAAAAGGAAAGCCGAGTACTCGTCAAGGGACATACGTGTAAGTGACATATACGGTGGCTAGGGAGGCATCCCTGGTTAAAATAATATTTGAGCATTAGAGTATAGCGGACCATAAGGTAACAAGACCAGGAAGTCATAAGGTGTAACAAGACCAGGAGGTCATAAGGTGTAACAAGACCAGGAGGTCATAAGGTGTAACAAGACCAGGAGGTCATAAGGTAACAGGTAAAAGGTACAAAGAGGTCCGCTATAAAAGTCCAGTGGCACAACGCCTGGGGTGTTGGTGCAGAACCCATATAGGCCATAAGCTCTGGCTGAAGGAATCACAGCCGGAAACATAGATTCCATTGATCTTTCAGTACATGACAAATAGTGCTCGTGTACTGAACGATTGGACCGCACGTAATTGTGTGCAGTAGTTAGTAATCTGACCTCATACCATTAGAGTAAAGGGGTCACAAACGCTATTTGTACACTCTGACGTGATTTGTGTAATTTTTTATTTTTGGAAGGGAAGTTCGCTGGTCACTCAGGAACTATCTAACAACCCCAACGTTTACTGGAAAGAGTAAGTGTCCTGCGGGTAACCCTCATATGTTCCAGTAAACTGAAGGTTCCATAGGGGCCCTGTATCGAGTACGCCAGCACCATATCGGTGTGATCAGGTCGTATTGGTCGAGGTGGGCGAGTGAGTGGGGTACTCGGTAAACCGCCACCGCCGGCCTACTGTGGAGTAATTTGGTTGTCTGTAAAGGCTTGCTGAAAACCTTGATACAGAAAATCCAAGGAGGACTAAGCAACACCTACAGACTATGGGGGCCAGTTGCTCAGGTAGGGGGCGATCAACCCAGGTTCAGGTTGATTCTGTGAACCGACCAGTTGGGTCGGCACGATATGTAATGTGTGAAAAATACGGTAGTCACACAGAGGTTTTATGTGATGAATGGGAGAGAATGACTGCACAAGACAGGGACAAGTTCCCAAGAATAGGTAGCTTCAGTCCAGAGGTGTTACAAAATTTAAGGAGGAGGATATGTCTCGTAAAATCATCAAAGAGACGAATTCAGCATCATGATTACTTACAGTTATGGCACCAGGAAGGTGAGATACAGAGAGGTTTGGCTCTGGCGGCAGGATCTGGGGCAGTCAGGAAGTTGATTGCCACAGCTCCTCCTCCACCATACATTGCAGGAGAGAAGTTGATTGCGGAGAGAAACGCACTGGGTAGTAAAACACAAACTCTTAGTAACAATGTAAATGTTAATGATGTCAACCAAATAACTCATGCAAGTATTAACCCGTGCAAGTTGTACCCTGTTTTGAACCTTCCTCAGGAGTGTGAACAAGAAGACGATTCGGCAACAATTTCAGCGCTCTCTCTAGCGGCCACCATATCAGAAACCACAATAGGAACTGCACCACCCACGAGATTAGTGAAGGCCCCTAGCGGAGGGATAGGTGAGGTCGTGTCAACGGGTAAGTACGGCACCATGCATTACACGGAAACAATTGTACCACAAGCTGTAGAATCTACACAGAATGAAGTTGTAAGAGTTAATCCAGTTAAGGTGATAGTAGTTCCCAATGGGAAAACAGATGCATCAGGAGCCACACCCGTCAGGAACATTGCCATGTATTGCCCGTTAACTAGAATGGAATTAAGGACCATAGTGTCTGAATTCCCAGACCCCAGAAAGGATTTAGTGGCAAGCCAAAAATACATCAGGGATCTAGGAAACACTTTAGAGCCCAATAATAAGGATTGGCAGATAGTGCTAAGAGCTTGCTTACCTCCCAGTGTCGACTCAGTTAATTCTTGGCTGATTGTGGACTAGATAAAGAGGTACCGCTTACAGATGTGTACGACCAGGATAATGTAAAAAGGATAAATTTGCAACTAAAAGAATATTTCCCAGCCGTTGCTAAATGGAATAAACTATTCTTCATTAAACAAAAGGAGTCCGAAACGGCAGCAGAATATTTCCACCGGGCACTATCAGAAATGGCAAAATACACTGGTATAGAAGACATAAAGACCAACCCAAACCATCGAGAAGTAGCAGTATCTGTACTGATGGATGGTTTGAAAGAAACATTGAAGGCTAGGGTACAGACCACACAACCATGTTGGCGAGGTCTGTCAGTGTCCACTTTGAGAGAGGCTGCTGTTGATCACGACAAAAACATCACTAGACACAGGGAGTCGCAAAGTGATAAGTTGATGTCCGTAAGTATACAGGCGCTGACCACAAGGCAGCCTGCGTATGTACCACCGAATCCTGTGGGTAAGGCAAGTGGAATAACATGTTTTTCTTGTAACAGACAGGGACACTTTGCACGAGAATGTAGATCAAAGAATGTACAAAGATCTTTTCAACCCCCTAGACAACAACACAACACACGACATTGGGAGCAGGGTCCACAGAGGCGGAGTTTTGAGCCACATACAGGGGAAACAAAAAGATACCCCCCGAACAGAGATTGGCATGCCTCTGGTAGTTCCCAACTAAACCCCGCACAAGTAGTTGCTGCCAATGGGATTCAGGGAGGTCAGCATACCCAATAGGGGTGTGGCCATACCTGTAATCTGCAACCAGTTAAATTGATTGCCAGTCTTGGAAGCGAACCAGAGATTGCAATCAATGTAGCCGGTAAAACTTTAAACTTTCTTGTAGACACAGGGGCGGCCAAGTCAGTGATAAATTCGACAGTGGGCATGAGAACCACTGGTAGGACAATTCCAGCCATGGGAGTAACAGGAGTAGTCCAGCACTACCCTGTTAGCAAACCAGCCGAGATTACAATAGGGCCTTTGCATACCAAGCATTCCTTTTTGCTGGCTGCATCGGCACCAACCAATCTCCTGGGAAGAGACTTACTATGTAAAATGGGTTGCGTCATTTATTGTACTCCTGAAGGTGTATTCTTGGACATACCTGAGAATCACGCTCAGGAGGTGCGAGACATGTTAGACTCCCCATCAAAATTAATGTCACACACCGTTATAACAAATAGGAACCCATCCCAAGTAGAAGAGATGACATCTCATATACCAGAGTCGCTTTGGACAAAAGATGGACAGGACACTGGATTAATGGCAAACGTAGCTCCAGTAGTAGTACAAGTAAAAGATGGTAGGATAGCTCCAAAAATCCCACAGTATCCTCTGAAGCCAGAGGTGGAGTTAGGAGTTTTTCCCGTAATAGAGCGCTTGCTACAACAGGGCATTCTAGTAAGAACGTCCAGCACAGCAAATAGTCCCATCTTCCCTGTTAAAAAGAGTGGGGGGAGGGGTTACAGGCTAGTGCAGGATCTAAGGGGGATTAACAAAATAGTCGAGAGTCAGTTCCCCGTAGTGCCTAATCCAGCTGTCATCCTAATGCAAATTCCTCCCACTGCCAAATTCTTCACTGTTATTGACCTCTGCTCCGCTTTCTTTTCGGTACCTCTGCACCCTGACAGCCAATATTTGTTTGCATTCACATACAGAGGAGTCCAATACACGTGGACTCGGTTACCCCAAGGTTTCATAGACAGTCCAAGTATATTTTCTCAGGCTTTGCATGATTGTTTACAGTCTTTTCAACCAGAGAGTGGATCAGTATTGATACAGTATGTGGATGATTTACTGCTGTGTTCAGATTCACTGGAAGCTTCCCTGAAGGATACGAAACAGCTCCTGTTTCATCTTTCAGACACAGGTCACAAGGTTTCCAAAGACAAGTTGCAATTATGCCAGACTAAGGTAAAATATTTGGGACACTGTCTAACACAAGGACTGAGACACCTGACCGCTGATAGAATCCAAGCCATTAGAGACATGACACTGCCACAAACCCAGCAACAGATCAGGACGTTTTTAGGAATGTGTGGGTATTGCCGTAATTGGATCCCAGGGTTTTCCATATTGGCGCTACCTTTGCAGGAAATGGTCTCCTCAAACAAACCTGATCGGATTTCGCATACAGACGAATCTGAAACAGCATTTGAGAGACTCAAGCAATGCCTAACGCAGGCACCAGCACTAGGTATGCCAGACTATGGGAAACCCTTTGAACTATACGGAACAGAAAGTGCTGGGTGCGCAGCAGGGGTACTAACACAAAAACACGGTGATGCCAGCAGACCAGTTGCATACTACAGCGCTCAGCTAGATACGGTAGCGCGATCCCTCCCCACATGCTTGCGTAGCGTTGCGGCGATAGCATTGCTAGTGACAAAAAGCGAAGATGTCGTGCTAGGCCACAACCTCACAATCCATACACCACATGCAGTATCGGCCTTATTGAATTCTGCCCAAACCAGACACGTCTCATCAGCAAGGTTTACGAGATGGGAATTAGCACTAATGGCCCCCGTAAACATCACCATAAGGAGATGCAGTGCATTAAACCCTGCAACATTTCTCCCTGGTGTGCCTGGTCAGACACAAAGGGTGGAAGGTGAGAGTGATGGGGAAGGAGGATTTAATGCAAAGGAAGATGCACATGATTGTATGGAATATTTGACCCAAAATTTTACCGCAAGGCCTGACATCAGTGACAATCCACTAGAAGATGCAGAACTCACGTTCTACACGGACGGTAGTTGTCACAGACAGTCAGACTCGGGAGACTTGTGTACTGGATACGCAGTCGTAGATGACCAAGGCACCATAGAAGCGGAACCGCTAGGCCCACCTCACTCAGCCCAGGTTGCTGAACTGGTCGCCCTAACCAGAGCATGTGAATTGGCTAAGGGTAAGTCTGCCAATATCTACACCGATTCCAGATACGCGTTCGGGGTAGTACATGATTTCGGAGTCCTATGGCGGCTCAGAAATTTCATGACGGCAGCTGGTACACCGATAGCGCATGCAGCTCACATAAAAAGGCTTCTAACAGCGATACAGGAACCCGACAGAGTGGCTGTTATCAAATGTAAAGCACATACATATAGCCAAGACCCAGTATCCCTTGGTAACAGCCGAGCAGACGAAGCCGCAAAGCTTGCAGCTGCTACCCCCATACAGACAGACGCCACACAGTTGATGGTATTTAATACCATCAACACACAGAAGTTGTGTGAGATGCAGAATTTGTGTTCCACCCAGGAGAGAGCAGTCTGGAAGGCAAAGGGATATGGCCAGGAGTCCTCAGGGCTCTGGACGGATGGACATGGTAAACCAGTGGCCCCCAGGGCATACCTTCCATGTCTGGCTGAAGCAGCTCACGGGCTGACTCATCTAGGCAAGGAGGGGATGTGCAAATTGGTAAGAGCATACTGGTGCGCCCCAGGATTCTCCTCTCATGCTAGTAAAAGAGCAATGTCATGCCTTACCTGTCTGAGAAAGAATATTGGAAAGGCAATACCTACAGAACCCTCCCATATCCCACCTGCCGGCGGCCCTTTCCAAGTAATACAAATTGACTTCATTCAATTGCCCCCATGTAGAAATTTAAAGTATGTACTTGTTTGTATAGATGTTTTCTCGAATTGGGTCGAAGCTTTTCCAGCAGCTACAAATACCGCTATGTTTACAGCTAAGAAAATTGTGCAGGAATTTGTATGTAGATATGGTATCCCTAGAATCATTGAAAGTGATAGGGGTACCCATTTTACAGGAGATGTCTTTCAAGGAATGTGTAAGTTGATGGGAATTGATAGCAAGCTGCACACTCCGTACCGTCCACAGGCGAGTGCGAAGGTCGAAAGAGTGAACAGCACTATTAAAAATAAATTGAGTAAAGTAATGGCAGAGACAGGATTGACGTGGCCAGAAGCTTTACCCATTGTTTTGTATAGCATCAGAACCACTCCCAGGTCCCCTCTTAATCTGTCTCCTTTTGAAATTCTGTTTGGTCGACAACCGCATGTCATGATTAACCCTCAGGATGATTTGAAATGTAACAATGAAGTAACTGTAAAATACTTGATTAACATGAGTAAGCAGTTAAGGAATCAAAATGATAATCTGAAGTTGGTGATTCCTGATTTACCAGATAGTAATTGTCATGACATTGAACCTGGGGATTATGTAATGATACGAAATTTTCTACGCTCAGGTTGTCTTATTGATAGATGGGAAGGACCATACCAGGTCTTATTGACTAGCACCACAGCATTGAAGGTTGCTGAGAGAGAGACTTGGGTCCATTCATCCCACTGCAAAAAGGTTGCTGATCCCGAGAAGTCCCGTGATAAGGAACAGACGGTAGAGGTTGTATCACTGGAGTGTCTGTTCCAGGAGGACTGAGGCGGCACCTGAGCCTTGAAGATCGAAAGCAGCTGTCGACTCCCCTCTCCCTTTTATTGTTTTTCTCCACTTCCCATCCCCTCACCCTTAAAATTTCTTTTTCCCCCTTCTCATTCTTCTCCATTTCCTCCTCAAAGATGGACTTGCCCCAAGAGACTGTAATCCGGATTTTGATGTTAACCATGATGTTGACCAGAGCAGTCTGTTCCGGCGAGAGTACCATAGAGGTCGAGAGAGGTTCTGGAATGGGTTCCGATTATGATGATGGAGGCGTAGTTTTCCAAGATCAACCAAACCAACAAGCAAAGGCGAGTATCAGAAAACGATCCGATAGAAGAAATTGTGATGGATTGTTAGCTGAAGAAAATTGTATCTGTAGGCTCTGTGATAATCTGGTTGAAGATGGATGCATAAAGAAATGCCAATCTAGTTTTAATATCCATATGGACCGGCATCCATTGAGTGACTATCACTCTCTAGTGGGTAACGTATTAAACAAGACCGATTGTTGGGTATGCTCTCAAGTACCTCAGGGTCACAGCAAATCAGGGCTAGTACCATTTCCTTTAACGTTAGGGGAGGTACTTGAGCTAAGTGGTGGGAGACCGGTGGACCGGAGATTTAACATCTCCAGCCCTCCTAGTTTGAAGCTCCACCAATACCATGTGGATAGGTCCCTCTTATGTTTTAACATCTCCAATCCTAGAAAACCGGGAAATTGGGAAGTGTCATGGAGCAACCTTACCATGACCTTTTCACACAGAGCAGATAGAATGCCTACAGATACCGAGCTCGTACGCCACATAGCCAGTAGAGGAAAATCTTTTCGGTATCGATATACCTTAGGAAATAGGATTACTAGAGTCGGAGAGGTATCACCAGGATACTGTGCACATGTCATACAAACCGATACGTGCATTAGGCAGATGGAAGAATTAGGGTCAGGAGATTTCACCTGGAAGGTTTGTAATATGGTCATGTCCTTCTCCGTCCCTTATGTTCTCCCCGATGATGCATATTTCATATGCGGGAGAAAGGCGTACAAGTGGCTTGCCCCAAACTCTGAAGGATTGTGTTATATTGGAAAAGTATTGCCTGAAGTGATGACTTTTACACATGACAAAATGAAGGACATACACCGTGGTGCCCAAGCTCCTTATACTCACACTCATTACGAGCACCTTGTTAAAAGACAACTGTCAGAAAGGTTAGAGCATCCGGCCTCTGATCTTATCCATGAATCCACCGGGATTCAGGTTCTGGTAGCGTTAGATTTCACTCGTACCGCTCGAGGAGTGATGAATTATAAATACATTTCCGCACTCGCCAATTTGTTAGATAATATCACTGAAATGTATGATGACACGTTTAGATACACTGGAAGAGAACTCCAAGCTTACAAAACAGAACTAGTTCAGCATAGGATGGTTCTTAATTACCTTACAGCAGTAACAGGCGGATATTGTGTTACATTGGCAACACAGTACGGCATAAAGTGTTGCACGTATATCACAAATAGCACCGAGGATCCGGTAGAGGTCATAGACCAAAAGATGGATGATATTCTGCAATTAAAGTGGGAATTTCGTCGAAAACACAATCTCACCCTTGCTGCTGTAGGTAATGAGCTGACTGGTTGGGTGTCATGGTTGAACCCGCGAAATTGGTTCTCCGGTTTGGGAGACTGGGCTCAAGGAGTCATCATGGATGTTGGAAAGTTTCTCCTGTGTATCTTAGGTGTCGTTATATCAATTGGATTGATATTTAGATGCGGGCAGGCTTTGATGAGGTGCAAACAAAGTACAAGAGTGATGAGCTTGAGGAGTGAGGAAACTGTAATTAACCTGGATTTGATTTATGACCCAATGATAGAAACCAGAATGTGATGAAAATGTGATTATACGGTCCGTTTCTTTCACCTGTTTTTCTGCTTTTCTCCAAGATACAAAGACCCCTTGGACGAGGAAGTTGACGAGACGGTATACAGACAAGACAACAGACCAGACCAAAGATGAAGCTTTTGACCACTTGACAAATGGACACTTGATGAACTTTGCCATGGATCCCCAGTTTCCCTAGTACTTTTAAACTCACGCTAGCCCAACATTTTTTGTAAATCTGATGGCTTAGACAAAGCTATTTGCTCATGCCTAAGGAGCAATACAGCGCAAAGAAGACGACTCTCAACAGATACCGAAAACGACTTCGACGACAGATGTACATTTCCCTGACATAGAATATCATTGCATTTTCCATAAGTGTTCTTTATCTTCATCTCTACAACCCTCAGGTAATAACACACATAGACGATAGGGAATACAGGCACAGATATCAGCAACCACATACCTCCCCCATTCATGTATCATCAAATAAAATGTGCATCCCCATTTTGTTGCAACCACAGCCGAAATGAGCTCGGTAGAGTTTGACAGCCCATCCACAGACCCTTAGTACGGGATAAGAAGGAATTCAAATGTATACTTCGCAATACCTCGAAGCTTGATTTACCACACGTACGGCACGATGATACATGACCCTCCAAACATGGTCTCATACACACATGCTTCTACTTTCTCACTAGGTCATACCCTTTTCACACCTACTCCTCTCTTCTCCCTTACCCCACCATGGAAATCAATTAACCCCTGACTTACATTTTTCTCCTTAAATATTTTGTGGCAGTTATTATTGACTGCCAAAGGGTGGACTGTCAAAGTCAGAAAAATGTCTCAATGCACACTGCCATATTTGCACCGCACACTGGTCCGTGCTGCGCGTGCGTACGCTCTCCCGTGGAAGCGCATACCCGCAATAGCGTGCACTCGCACGCGCGGTATGCGTATTTACGGTAGAGTTTATGTGATCGTAGCATGCGACTCATTTGTTACAAATGTTCACAATTAATGTAGTTTATAGATCATGGTCCCTTTGGTAGTTTCTGAAAGTTTAGTTAATATAGAAGGTCCCTGAGCTGAGGAATCCCTCTTTGCATCGTACGAAGAGTCTAACAGGAATCATACAGCAGTGTTTGGTACCCATCGGAAGAGTATTTAATTAGCAATATTCCGGTGTTGGTTTGGAGCGTATTAATCGCTCGTGCGGATAGTTATGGACATAAGAAGTTTAGGTCCATTTCTATTATTTACTCATACTCAGGTATGCGGCGGGAAACCCAGTTTCCCACCCACCTGAGCTGTTGGAAATCGTCACAGCCCACCTGTATGAATCACCCTATGACCTTTTGCTATGATGCAGGGCCGAATTCCTTCGGCCAATGAACAATGGGATTGTAGGGACTATGAGATTGCATTGTGTGTGGGGCATAAATAGGCAGGCCGACCATATCCAAACTCACTCTCTCATCAACGGTTATCTGCTGATAATCGGGAGCTGGATATCGAGGCGCTGGCGATCATACCCTTTGTGCGTAAGTTTCTCTCCATAATCATTGTCTTTCTGTGAGCCAATCTCTCTCTCTCTCTCTCTCTCTCTATCTCTCATAGTATTGTATTGTATTGCATTTAGGTCAGTGTAGTATTGTCTTTTTGTATTTATAGTTTAGTTCTGTGGTTAGGAAGTCTCTGTTATATTGGAGTGTATCATATGTACTGTTATCCCCTTTTACAAGTATATTAGATATAATACAGTTAATAGGCCTTGGAACCTAAACCAGTATCTGTGTATTTTCTATAGTGTTAAGTGTTCACTTGAGCGTCGGTAACGCTCAAGCAACTTTGTAGGTAGTCAGGTTACACAAGGTTGCACTTACACCCTGTACTCACATTAAGGTATTCAGTGTATTGTATTGGTATAAGGTTTTAACATAAAGGTATAGTGTTGTAAGCGTCTGCATCGCTGGTGACCTCCTCGTGGTCTCGAGCGTACGCTACGCTACAGCGAATCATTCCCCTAGACATAACCAATAACGTGTCCTGTGATCACTGGGCCGTGAGCGAACGTGACGCTTGAGCGTCTCGCCTACGGCTGAGCGATCGCTACGCAAATAGCGTATCATTACGGTACTTCATAAGTAAACAGCGTACAGTGTTCTTAGCTTCATAAGGGTTGTTTATACGACAAAGGAATTTAGCATTGTCAACACTGACAAACATATATAAAGTCAGCAATCACACTAGCAGTCAGTCACGTTATACATTAGTCATATATTTGTCATATGAGCATATTATCAACTCCGAACACATTTCAAGTATGTAGGCATACATTTACGGTTTACTGTCCTATGCTGTCCTTAATGTATTCAGACGCAATTGCAGATCAAACCACAGTATTGTACAAAACTCATATGCAATAGACCCTAAACTTAACTAGTCATACTAACAACAGTAGATAGAAATTTAGTGCTGTATAACCCTTACTCCGTAGAGTGGGACACAGGGAGACTCACCCCACTCCAGGATCGATCAATACGTTTAGCAACCGCTGAGTGGATCCACACGCTACTAGTGTACACTGCCGCTCCGGTATTTTAAGTGGACACAGATGCTCAGTGAACGTTAGTGCATGCAGACGCTCATGTCTGCGACCCAGTCTCTTAGCGGTAAACCTCAGTGTATACAGATGCAGCGGCCTATGTTACGACTGAGTCCCCTCCTGGTAGCGTCTGAAACGGAAGTGAAGCAATTGGCGGGTGACACAAGGAAACTGGTCATGAACTTGGGGGAGGGGTGACCAGGAGAGCGTCTTACTCCCCACTGCTGACATCAAACCTAGGGATCGCAGCCTCAAACTAATCCTGGCGCCTTATGATCCCTAAAGACTTTCACTAGAGCACCCGTGGTGGTGGTGCGCCAGCTGTTTGGTAGTCTCCTCTCAAACAGTGCGGTCCTTCTAAGCGTAACTGATGCCTTACCTTCTCCCCGTGCTCCGGCCACAGCCTAGTAACGTCTGCTGGACCTGCTAGTAACATCCGACACAGACGCCCGTCGAGACAGCACTTGTACCGTGGGTAAGTGTTGTTGCGACCCGGCGGAGAGTTGTTAGAGCGACTCTTTTCAATATGTGTGTAAGACACTGTTAGGTAAAAAAAATAAGAATTTACTCACCGGTAATTCTATTTCTCGTAGTCCGTAATGGATGCTGGGAACTCCGTAAGGACCATGGGGAATAGCGGGCTCCGAAGGAGACTGGGCACTCTAAGAAAGAATTAGGACTACTGGTGTGCACTGACTCCTCCCTCTATGCCCCTCCTCCAGACCTCAGTTAGGGAAACTGTGCTCGGAAGAGCTGACACAATAAGGAAAGGATTTGGAATCCCGGGTAAGACTCATACCAGCCACACCAATCACACCGTACAACTCGTGACACTATACCCAGTTAACAGTATGAATAACAATTGAACCTCACGAACAGATGGCTCATAACAATAACCCTTTAGTTAGGCAATAACTATATACAAGTATTGCAGACAATCCGCACTTGGGATGGGCGCCCAGCATCCACTACGGACTACGAGAAATAGAATTACCGGTGAGTAAATTCTTATTTTCTCTGACGTCCTAGTGGATGCTGGGAACTCCGTAAGGACCATGGGGATTATACCAAAGCTCCCAAACGGGCGGGAGAGTGCGGATGACTCTGCAGCACTGAATGAGCAAACTCAAGGTCCTCCTCAGCCAGGGTATCAAACTTGTAGAATTTTGCAAATGTGTTTGAACCCGACCAAGTAGCAGCTCGGCAAAGTTGTAAAGCCGAGACCCCTCGGGCAGCCGCCCAAGAAGAGCCCACTTTCCTCGTGGAATGGGCTTTTACAGATTTAGGATGCGGCAGTCCAGCCGCAGAATGTGCAAGTTGAATCGTGCTACAGATCCAGCGAGCAATAGTCTGCTTTGAAGCAGGAGCACCCAGCTTGTTGGGTGCATACAGGATAAACAGCGAGTCAGTTTTCCTGACTCTAGCCTTCCTGGAAACATATATTTTCAGGGCCCTGACTACGTCCAGCAACTTGGAATCCTCCAAGTCCCGAATAGCCGCAGGGACCATAATAGGTTGGTTCAAATGAAACGCTGATACCACCTTAGGAAGAAATTGGGAACGAGTCCTCAATTCCGCCCTATCCATATGGAAAATCAGATAAGGGCTTTTACATGACAAAGCCGCCAATTCTGATACACGCCTGGCCGAAGCCAAGGCCAACAGCATGACCACTTTCCACGTGAGATATTTTATCTCCACGGTTTTAAGTGGCTCAAACCAATGCGACTTTGGGAAATCCAACACCACGGTGAGATCCCAAGGTGCCACTGGAGGCTCAAAAGGGGGCTGAATATGCAGCACTCCTTTAACAAAAGTCTGAACTTCAGGCAGTGAAGCCAGTTCTTTTAGGAAGAAAATTGACAGAGCCAAAATCTGGACCTTAATGGAACCCAACTTTAGGCCCATAGTCACCCCTGACTGTAGGAAGTGCAGAAATCGACCCAGCTAAAATTCCTCCGTTAGGGCCATCCAGGCCTCACACTAAGCAACATATTTCCGCCATATGCGGTTATAATGTTTTGCGGTCACATCTTTCCTAGCTTTAATCAGCGTAGGAATGACTTCCTCCGAAATGCCCTTTTCCTTTAGGATCCGGTGTTCAACCGCCATGCCGTCAAACACAGCCGTGGTAATTCTTGGAACAGACAGGGCCCCTGCTGCAGCAGGTCCTGTCTGAGCGGCAGAGGCCATGGGTCCTCTGAGATCATTTCTTGAAGTTCTGGGTACCAAGCTCTTCTTGGCCAATCCGGAACAATGAGTATAGTTCTTACTCCTCTCCTTCTTATTATCCTCAGTACCTTGGGTATGAGAGGAAGAGGAGGGAACACATAAACCAACTGGTACACCCACGGTGTCACTAGAGCGTCCACAGCTATCGCCTGAGGGTCCCATGACCTGGCGCAATATCTTTTTAGCTTTTTGTTGAGGCGGGATGCCATCATGTCCACCTGTGGTCTTTCCCAACGGTTTACAATCATCTGGAAGACTTCTGGATGAAGTCCCCACTCTCCCGGGTGGATGTCGTGTCTGCTGAGGAAGTCTGCTTCCCAGTTGTCCACTCCCGGAATGAACACTGCTGACAGTGCTAACACGTGATTTTCCACCCATCGGAGAATCCTTATAGCTTCTGCCATCGCCATCCTGCTTCTTGTGCCGCCCTGTCGGTTTACATGGGCGACCACCGTGATGTTGTCTGACTGAATCAGCACCGGCTGGTGTAGAAGCAGGGGTCTTGCCTGACTTAGGGCATTGTAAATGGCCCTTAGTTATAGAATATTTATGTGTAGGGAAGTCTCCTGACTCGACCATAGTCCTTGGAAGTTTCTTCCCTGTGTGACTGCACCCCAACCTCGAAGGCTTGCATCCGTGGTGACCAGGACCCAGTCCTGTATGCCGAATCTGCGGCCCTCTAGAAGATGAGCACTCTGCAGCCACCACAGCAGGGACACCCTGGGCTTTGGAGACAGGGTTATCAGCCGATGCATCTGAAGATGCGATCCGGACCACTTGTCCAACAGATCCCACTGAAAGATCCTTGCATGGAACCTGCCGAATGGAATTGCTTCGTAAGAAGCTACCATCCTTCCCAGGACTCGCGTGCAGTGATGCACCGACACCTGTTTTGGTTTTAGGAGGTCTCCGACCAGAGATGACAACCCCTTGGCCTTCTCCGGGAGAAACACCTTTTTCTGTTCTGTGTCCATAACCATACCCAGGAACAGTAGACGCGTCGTAGGAACCAGCTGCGACTTTGGAATATTCAGAATCCAGCCGTGCTGTTGTAGCACTTCCCGAGATAGTGCTACTCCGACTAACAACTGCTCCCTGGACCTCGCCTTTATAAGGAGATCGTCCAAGTACGGGATAATTATAACTCCCTTTTTTCGAAGAAGTATCATCATTTCGGCCATTACCTTGGTAAATACCCTCGGTGCCGTGGACAGACCAAACGGCAACGTCTGGAATTGGTAATGACAGTCCTGTACCACAAATCTGAGGTACTCCTGGTGAGGAGGGTAAATGGGGACATGCAGGTAAGCATCCTTGATGTCCAGTGAAACCATGTAATCCCCTTCGTCCAGGCTTGCAATAACCGCCCTGAGCGATTCCATTTTGAACTTGAACCTTCTTATATAAGTGTTCAAGGATTTCAAATTTAAAATGGGTCTCACCGAACCGTCCGGTTTCGGTACCACAAACATTGTGGAATAGTAACCCCGACCTTGTTGAAGGAGGGGTACCTTGATTATCACCTGCTGGAAGTACAGCTTGTGAATCGCCGCCAGCACTACCTCCCTGTCTGCGAGAGTCGTTGGCAAGGCTGATTTGAGGAAACGGCGAGGGGGAGACGTCTCGAATTCCAGCTTGTACCCCTGAGATACCACTTGTAGAATCCAGGGATCCACTCGTGAGCGAACCCACTGGTCGCTGAAGTTCCGGAGACGGGCTCCCACCGCACCTGGCTCCGCTTGTGGAGCACCAGCATCATGCGGCGGACTTAGAGGAAGTGGGAGAGGACTTTTGTTCCTGGGAACTGGCTGTATGGTGCAGCTTTTTCCCTCTACCTCCGCCTCTGGGCAGAAAGGACGCGCCTTTAACCCGCTTGCCTTTCTGGGGCCGAAAGGACTGTACCTGATAATACGGTGCTTTCTTTGGCTGTGAGGGAACATAGGGTAAAAATGTCGACTTCCCAGCTGTCGCTGTGGAAACGAGGTCCGAGAGACCATCCCCAAACAATTCCTCACCCTTGTAAGGCAAAACCTCCATGTGCCTTTTAGAATCCGCATCACCTGTCCACTGTCGAGTCCATAATACTCTCCTGGCAGAAATGGACATTGCATTTATTCTAGATGCCAGCCGGCAAATATCCCTCTGTGCAACTCTCATATATAATACTACGTCTTTAATATGCTCTATGGTTAGCAATATAGTGTCCCTGTCAAGGGTATCAATGTTATCAGACAGGGAATCTGACCACGCAGCTGCAGCACTGCACATCCATGCTGAAGGAATAGCCGGTCTCAGGATAGTACCTGAGTGTGTATATACAGACTTCAGGATAGCCTCCTGCTTTCTATCCGCAGGCTCCTTTAGGGCGGCCGTATCCTGAGACGGTAGTGCCACCTTTTTTGACAGACATGTGAGCGCTTTATCCACCCTATGGGATGTCTCCCAACGTATCCTGTCCTCTGGCGGGAAAGGGTGCGCCATTAGTAACTTTTTAGAAATTACCAGTTTCTTATCAGGGGAACACCACGCTTCTTCACACACTTCATTCAACTCATCAGAAGGGGGAAAAACCACTGGTTGCTTTTTCTCCCCAAACATAATACCCTTTTTTGTGGTACCTGGGTTAATGTCAGAAATGTGCAACACATTTTTCATTGCCGTAATCATGCAACGGATGGCCCTATTGGAATGTACACTAGTCTCTTCGTCGTCGACACTGGAGTCAGTATCCGTGTCGACATCTGTGTCTGCCATCTGAGGTAGTGGGCGTTTTTGAGCCCCTGATGGCTTTTGAGACGCCTGGGCAGGCACGTGCTGATAAGCCGGGCTGTCCCACATCTGCTATGTCATCAAACCTTTTATGTAAGGAGTTGACACTGTTGCGTAATTCCTTACACATATCCATCCACTCAGGTGTCGACCCCGCAGGGGGTGACATCACATTTATCGGCACCTGCTCCGCCTCCACATAAGCCTCCTTATCAAACATGTCGACACAGCCGTACCGACACACCGCACACACACAGGGAATGCTCTGACTGAGGACAGGACCCCACAAAGTCCTTTGGGGAGACAGAGAGAGAGTATGCCAGCACACACCACAGCGCTATATAATGCAGGGAGTTACACTGACACAAAGTGCTTTACCCTATAGCAGCTATAATATACAGTTTTTGCGCCTAAATTTAGTGCCCCCCTCTCTTTTTTACCCTATTGAGCCTGGAAACTGCAGGGGAGAGCCTGGGGAGCGTCCTTCCAGCGGAGCTGTGAGAGGAGATGGCGCCAGTGTGCTGGGGGAGATAGCCCCTTTTTCGGCTGACTTCTCCCGCTCTTTATTAATAATATGGCAGGGGATTTTTTACACATATATAGCTTACTATGCTATATTATGTGTGATTTTGCTATTTAAGGTACTCTAATTGCTGCCCAGGGCTCCCCCCCCCAGCGCCCTGCACCCATCAGTGACCGGAGTATGTGGTGTGCATAGGGAGCAATGGCGCACAGCTGCAGTGTTGTGCGCTACCTTAATGAAGACCGGAGTCTTCAGCCGCCGATTTCCAGGACGTTCTTCTTGCTTCTGGCTCTGCAAGGGGGACGGCGGCGCGGCTCCGGGACCGGATGACCGAGGCTGGGCCTGTGTTCGATCCCTCTGGAGCTAATGGTGTCCAGTAGCCTAGAAGCCCAAGCTAGCTGCAAGCAGGTAGGTTTGCTTCTCTCCCCTAAGTCCCTCGTAGCAGTGAGTCTGTTGCCAGCAGATCTCACTGAAAATAAAAAACCTAAAATATACTTTCTTTACTAGAAGCTCAGGAGAGCCCCTAGTGTGCAACCAGCTCGAGCCAGGCACAGATTCTAACTGAGGTCTGGAGGAGGGGCATAGAGGGAGGAGCCAGTGCACACCAGTAGTCCTAATTCTTTCTTAGAGTTCCCAGTCTCCTTCGGAGCCCGCTATTCCCCATGGTCCTTACGGAGTTCCCAGCATCCACTAGGACGTCAGAGAAATCTCTCAAAAAACATAGTAAGACTATAAAAATAAATCAAATAAAGCTTAGGGCTGTCAAACACAGCAGCCCCGTGACCATGGTCCGGCTCCTGCCGTACCAAACAAAAATCTGATTGGAGTGAGTCAGTGGGTGGGATTATATGGACGAGCCTGGTGCATCCTGGGAGGCCAGAAAGCTCGTGATCATTTGGTGCCAATCCACTGTCGCTCCAGCATATCCCAATGTTATCCCGTGGATAACCTGTGGACCCTGCTGGAGAAAATCCTATTTTCTCTTACGTCCTAGAGGAAACTGGGGTTCCATTTAGTACCATGGGGATGTACCAAAGCTTCCAAACCGGATGAGAGAGTGCTGAGGTTCCTGTAGAACAGAGTGACCAAACTGAAGGTCCTTAGAGGCCAAAGTATCAAACTTGTAGAACTTAGCAAACGTGTTCGAACCTGACCAGGTACTGCTCGGCAAAGTTGTAACACCCCTGACAGCCACCCAGGAAGAACCCACTGAACGAGTAGAGTGGGCCTGTACAGATCTTGGAACCGGCAATCCTGCCATGGAATAAGCATGCTGGATAGTTAGCCTGATGCAGCGAGCAATTGTCTGCTTATGATCCCAATAAGATTGGGTGTCTAAAGCACAAACAGCGCATCTGATTTCTTGTGATGGGCTGTCCGCTTTACATACACCTTCAAGGCCCTCACAACATCCAAGGCCCTTGAAGTAGCCGAGGTGTCAGTAGCCACTGGCACCACAATAGGTTGGTTGATATGAAAAGCTGACACAACCTTAGGAAGAAATTCTGACGCGTTCTGAGTTCAGCTCTATCCTCATGGAATATTAAGTAGGGGCTCTTGTGAGACAACGCCCCCAACTCTGACACACGTCTTGCTGACGTGAAGGCCAACAGTGTGACAGTCTTTCACATAAGAAACTTTACCTCCACCTCCTGTAGAGGCTCAAACCAATCTGAATGCAGGAACTGCAACACCACGTTGAGATCCCAAGGTGCCGTAGGAGGCACAAAGGGCGGTTGGAAGTTCAGAACCCCTTTTAAGAACGTCTGGGAGGGCAGACAATTGTTTCTGGAAGAAAATGGACAAGGCTGAAATATGGACATTTATAGGGCCCAGGCAAATGCCCACATCCACACCTGCATGCAGAAAGAGAAGTAAACGTCCCAGTTGAAACTCCACCGCAGGAAACTGCTTGGATTCAAACCAAGATACATTTTTTCCAAATATGATGGTAATGCTTAGACATTACTCCCTTCCTGGGTTGGAATAATGCTGTCCAGGATCCCTTTCTGGGCTAGAATCTGATGCTCAACTTCCATGCCGTCAAACGTTGCCGAGGTATGTCTTGATAGATGAACTGCCCCTGTTGCAGAAGGTCTTCGCAAAGAGGTAGAGGCCACGGATCCTCTAGGAGCAACTCCAGTAGATCCGCGTACCAAGCCCTTCTTGGCCAGTCTGGAGCAATGAGAATTGCCTGAATCCTTGTCTTTTTGATTCTTTTGAGAATTCTTGGGATGAGCAGAAGTGGAGGGAACACATACACTGTCTGGTAAACCCATGGAGTTACTAGCTCGTCAAACCACCACTGTTTGTGGGTCTCTCGACATGGAACAATACCGCCTGAGCTTCCTGTTGAGACGAGAGGCCATCATGTCGATCTGAGGAATTCCCCGCCGACTTGTCACGTCCCTGAACACCTCCGGGTGGAGGTCCAACTCTCCTGGGTGGAGGTCATGTCTGCTGAGGAAGTCTGCTTTCCAGTTGTCTACTCGCGGAATGAAGATTGCCAACAACGCCACAGCGCGTTTTTTTGCCCAGAGGATAATTCTTGTTACCTCTAACATTGCAGCTCTGCTCTTCGTTCTGCCCTGTCTGTTTATGTACGACACTCCGTCACATTGTCTGTACCTGAATGGCTTGATCTTGAAGAAGATGTGCCACTTGTTGAAGGGCAGTGTATATGGCCCTAAGTTCCAGAATGTTTTTTGGAAGAATGGCTTCTTGATTTGGCCATTTTCCCTGGAAGTTTTCCCCCAGGGTGATTGCTCCCCAACCTCTGAGGCTTGCACATGTGGTTAGTAGAACCCAATTCTGAATCCCGAACCTGCGGCCTTCGATCAGGTGAGAAGTCTGTAGCCACCAGAGAAGCAAAATTCTGGCTTTCGGCGACAGGCGTATCCTCTGGTGCATGTGAAGATGCGATCCGGACCACCTGTCCAAGAGATCCAACTGGAAGGGCCTTGCGTGAAACCTTCCGTACTGCAGTGCCTCGTAGGAGGCTACCATCTTCCCCAGTAGGTGAATGCACTGATGTACCAATATCCGAGTTGGCTTCAGGACATCCCGGACCATTGACTGGATCACCAATGCCTTTTCCAATGGAAGCAACACCCCCTGTACTTCCGTATCGAGTATCATTCCCAAGAAGGGAAGCCCATTTGTCGGTTCCAAGTGTGAATTTGTAAAGGTTCAGAATCTACACGTGATCCTGGAGTAGTTGAGTTGAGAGAGCAATTCTTTGTAACAACCTCTCCATGGAGGATGCCTTTATCAGTAGATTATCCAGGTATGGAATTATGTTCATTTCCTGTTTGCGGAGGAGGAGCATCATCTCTGCCATGACTTTGGTGAACACCCTCGGTGCTGTGGAGAGACCAAATGGCAGTGCCTGGAACTGGTAGTGACAGTCCTGTATTGCAAACCTTAGATAAGCCTAATGAGGCGGCCAGATCGGAATATGAAGGTACGCATCCTTGATATCCAGAGACACCACGAATTCCCCTTCCTCCAGACCTGATATGACTGCTCTCAGATACTCCAACTTGAAATTAAATACCCATAAATATGGGTTCAGAGATTTTAGGTTTAAGTTGGGACTTCTGACCCATCCGGCTTTGGTACTACGAACAGGTTGGAATAATAACCCTTGTTCTGTAACTAAGGTGGAACTGGGACTATGACCTGTGTCTGTACCAACTTTTGAATTGCCTGTTGCAGGATTGTACTTGCTTCCTGAGAAGCTGGTAAGCCTGATTTGAAGAATCTGTGAGGTGGGAGTTCTTGAAAATCCAGTCTGTATCCCTGGGCAATAAGATCTTTGACCCAGGGATCTTAGGCATGATGTTGCCCAGATATGACTGTAATCCTTTAAACGTTCTCCCACCTATCTGTTCTTCAGGCAGTGTGGTCCACCGTCATGCTGAAGGCTTTGAGGAAGCAGAACCTGAGCTCTGTTCCTGAGAACCTGTAGTTGCAGGTTTTCTGGATTTTCCTCAACCACCTCTGAAGGCAGTGGGGGAACCTTTGGATCTGTTTTTACATTTTGCTGCCCGAAAGGACTGCAACGTAGGGGCAGAATACGAGTTCTAGCCGGGGTTGCTGCAGAAGGAAGATATTTCGACTTACCCGCAGTTGCCTTGGATATCCACGTATCCAGTTCATCTCCGAACAAGGCCTAACCTGAGAAGGGCTCTCCACAATTCTCCTGGAATCTGCATCCACAGTACATTGGCATAGCCATAAGCCTCTGTGTGCTGACACTGACATGTGCGTTGAGCATGCCAATTTCCTTCATGGCCTCCACCATAAAGTTTGCAGAGTCTTGATTGTGATGCAAGAGTAATTCATTTTCACTCCTATGCAGACAATCTAAATCATCAATTAGGTTACCTGACCATTTTGCAATGGCCCTAGATATCCACGTACAAGCAACAGTGGGTCATTGAGCCACCCCAGTAGCTGTGTACAGAGATTTGAGTGTGGTCTCAATTCCGCGGTCAGCCATATCCTTTAAGGCAGCTGCGCCTGGGACAGGTAAAATCATTTTACGTGACAATCTAGATAAAGAGGCGTCCACTATCGGTGGATTTTCCCATTTCTTCCCATCATCTTGAGGGAAAGGAAATGAGGTGAGCAATCTTTCTGGAAGAAAATGGATAGGACCGAAATCTGGACCTTCACAGATCCTAACCTCAGGCCCATATCCACACCTGCTTGCAGGAAGAGGAGAAAACGTCCGAGTTGAAACTCCACCATAGGAAACTTCTTGGATTCACACCAAGAGACATATTTCTTCCAAATACGATGGTAATGTTTAGACGTTGCCCCTTTCCTAGCCTGGATGAGGGTAGGAATGACCTTCTGAGCAAGTATCAGGTGCTCAACTTTCATGCCATCAAACGTAGCAGAGGAAGAGGCCTCGGTTCCTCTTGCAGTAAATTCAGAAGGCCTGCGTACCAAGCCCTTCTTGACCAGTCTGGGACAATGAGGATCGCTTGAACCCTTGTTCTCCTTATGAGCTTTAGGATTCTTGGGATGAGTGGGAACGGTGTAAACACGTACACTGACTGGAATACCCACGGAGACACCAGGGCGTTCACTACCACTGCCAGTGGGTCCCTGGTCCTGGAACAATAACACCGAAGCTAATTGTTGAGACGAGATGCCATCATCTCTATTTGGGGTAATCCCCAAAGGTCTGTTATGTCTTTGAACACCTCCGGATGGAGACCACACTCCCCTGGATGTCACCTCTGACATAGCCGCTCTGCTCTTCGTTCCGCCCTGTCGGTTTATGTAAGCCACTGTTGTTACATTGTCCGACTGCACTTGAATGGCCTGATTTCTTAGAAGAGGGTCTTTCTGAAGACCGTTGAAGACGGCCCTTAGTTCCAGGATGTTGATGGGCAGGCTCGCTTCCAGGATTGACCACTGTCCTTGGAAGGTTACTCCTTGAGTGGCTGCTCCCCAGCCCCGAAGGCTCGCATTCGTGGTTAGAAGGACCCAATTCTGAATTCTGAACCTGCGGCCTTTCAGAAGGTGAGGTAATTGTAACCACCATAGGAGCGAAATCCTGGCCCCGGCGACAGACAAATTCTCTGGTGCATGTGGAGATGAGATCACGACCACTTCTCCAGGATATCCAGTTGGAAGGTCCGTGCGTGGAACCTCCCGTACTGTAGAGCCTCATAAGAGGCCGACATCTTTCCCAACAAGCGAATGCATTGATGAACCAACACCTGGGCTGGCTTCAGGACATCCCGGACCATAGTTTATATCACAAACGCCTTTTCCTGTGGAAGAAACACCTTCTGCACTTCGTGTCCAGGATCATTCCCAGAAAGGACAACCTCCGGGTTGGTTCCAAATGTGACATTGGAAGGTTCAGAATCCAACCATGACTTTTGAAGAGGCGTGTTGTGAGAACAATGGACAGCAGCAGCTTCTCCTTGGACGATGCCTTTATCAGATATGGAATGATGTTCACCCCTTGTTTGCGGCGGAGAACCATCATTTCGGCCATCACCTTGGTAAACACCCTCGGTGCTGTGGAGAGGCCGAATGGCAGGGCCTGGAACTGGAAATGACAGTCCAGCAATGCGAAACTGAGATAAGCCAAATCTATGAGCAGGTAAATTGCCTTGCATCCACAAAACAGTCCTTTGCATGACTCGGATTAAAGTGTGATGGTTTCTTAAAATTAGTTTCACTAACACTCTGAGTCCGCTGATTATCCTTGGCTGCAAAAAACTTTTTTAGAGACAATTTGCGCACAAACTTTTGAATATCAATAAAAAGGTTGAAAAAGTTTATCTCATTGGACGGGCAAAATGTAAGACCCTTTTTAAGTACAGAGGTCTCCTCCTCATCCAACACGTGATCACTCAAATGAAATATCTTTGTAATTCGGGTATCATCATCAGATGTTGGTAAATTTACCCAATTAACCTTTCTAGTCCTAGATTTACGTTCTCTTTTCCACTTACCTCCTCTATTTCCACGTCTCGTCTTAATGTACGGTTTATTGGAAGGCATTCCACAAAATAGTGAAAGGGGAGATTAATGCCTTACAAGGCAATTTACCAGCTCATAGACATAATTTAACTAAAAATGAATGGGCGGCCCTGAGTCGATTATCATTAAACCCGCCGACAAGGGCGGTGGGGTTGTTATAATGAGTAGGACTCTCCATGTTAAAGAAGCTATGCGCCAACTAAAAGATGGTACTACGTATAGAAGAGTAAGAGCAGACCCCTCTGTGAGGATTTTAAATGGCCTTAAGGAATTGGTTAAAGAATACTCTGAGAATGGCACCATTGAGAAAACCACATCAGAGTTTCTAATTAATGAAGAGTATATGGTCCCGGTGTTATACCTTTTGCCAAAGGTACATAAGGATGAACATCTTCCCCCCAGACGTCCCATAGTGGCAGGGACCAACTCTATCACGGCTAATTTGTCACATTTCATCGATTTCCAGTTGCAACGCTCTGTGTTCAAGGGTCGCTCACTTCTGAAGGATACGAGGGACATTTTAAACAAACTTAAAGAGGTTGAATGGGAAAGTGGCATGTGGCTGGTAACTGGAGACGTTACATCCCTCTATACCATTATTAAATACACTGATGGTATAGAGGCAGTTAAACAGACCTTAGCCACTACTAATATACAGGATAATCTTTGTGAATTTATTAAGGGAATCACCTTTATTTTACTGAAAAATTATTTTAACTTTGATATTATAATCAGGAGGTTGGTACCGCCATGGGAACCAGGTTCGCCCCCAGCTATGCTCATTTTTTTCATGTCCAGATGGGAGGATGCCTCTGTCTGGGGTGGACATGGCTGGGGGTCGAACCTGGTGTCCTGGTGGCGGTACATAGACGATGTCCCTTTTATTTGGAAAGGCGAATATAGTGCCCTACAAGATTTTTGTTTTTATCTAAATGATAATGCCTTAGGAATGAACTTGACCTTCAATCAAAGTTGTGTCGAAGTTAACTTTTTGGATCTTAAGATATACATTATGGGGAATATTATCCAATCCACAGTGTATATTAAACCGACAGACCCGAATACTTATATCAGTACAGAGTAATCACTTACCACAGTGGTTGAAAAACATACCAGAGGGGCAATTTACCCGTCTGAGACGTAATGGTTCTGAGAATCATAATTATAACGAAGAAGCACAGGTGATGAAAAAGAAATTTTTTCAAAAAGGTTATAAACCTCACCACTTACAAAAATCGTTAGAGAAAATTGCTGAAGTTGATAGAGAGACTTTGCTTAGTACTAAAGGTGTAAGATCTCCGTCGGAGTCACATCATAATTTAGCTTTTATTACCCAATTTAATGGTTACCATAAACAGATTGAGAAGGTGTTTCAAAAAAACTAGCATCTTCTCAAAAGGGATCCCATCCTGACATAAATTTGATCTGATAAACCTAAAGTTTATATATAAGAGGGCACCTAACCTTATAGATAAACTTACTACTAGTGCGTATATGGAGAAACCCATAGGAGGTGTTGCAAGGAATCAAGGTTTCCATAGGTGCGGTGATTGCAGTATGTGCAAGAGCTGCCCCTCAAAAATTAAAAAAGTGAATACCTTTGATTGGAATGGAAAAGAGTATAAAATCCCTCAATGTATCACCTGCAACAGCAAATATGCTATTTATGGGATCCAGTGTTCTTGCAAAAAATTATATATAGGGAAAACCAGTAGAATATAAAAAATTTGCGGGCAGAACACATCCGTAATATACGCAAGGGGTTGGTCACCCGTCCTTTTTCACTTCATTTCAAAGATGTGCATAACTGTTCCACTGATCATATTTTGTCTTTTTGGGGTATTGAGTTAACAGAAGACCAATGGCTGAATAATAATAAGGATAATAGATTAGCTAGGAACGAAATGAAGTGGATTTTTAATTTAAAAACTTTGATACCAGACGGTCTGAATCATGAATTTGAATTGAGGTGGTTTTTATGATGTTTTATTATGTTTTTGTTCTTGTTGCTACACAATTGCAGCCTCAAGTGCAGTTTAATTTTATTTAGACGGGTAGCTATGGTAACCGTTTATTCACTATCTTAATAATTTTCCAGCATTATGATATGGATAATAGAGGAGATAGTTGATGTAACCCCATTGGTAGCCTGTGGGGTGTGGCCGGGTAGGGTGTAGGCCCATTTCAGAGGTTGCCGTGGCGACACGGCTGGATAATGAGGAGACACATTGTTGTGACCTCATGTGGTACCAGTGGGACGCGTCTAGTATGGAGACCCGCCCCCGATGCTTTGATGGTTACCGCGGAGATGCGGATTATAGGTGGGCGGATCGTCCAGATGAGCCGAATGGTCACTATGCAAACGTGGCCGGGCAAAGAGGAAGCCCGCCTACGTCATCGCATAGACATGGCCAGGAAGTGAGCTAACTGTGGGCGGAAGTGTCTCCCAGTATGGGAGACTGAGCGCCCATACACCACATAGGAAGTGCAATTAGATCCCTTGGAATTATGGGTACACGTGGATACATGTTACCATGGCAATCCGGCTGCGCTAATTAAAATGTAATTTACTGTTATTTCCGGTGTTTTTATTTAAATAGCATCTATTTCAGAGCACTCTTCCTTGAAAAAGCCCTACCATTAGGGAGAAAAGCGTTGGAAGGGTGCAGGCAGTTTTTTTTTCACATACCCCTCTTGAGGCTGGATTTGTGTTTAGATCTTGCTGGTTAGTGCTGTTTTCGGCCGATGGCCGTACCAGTCATTACAATTCCACTCATGAGGTTTGTGGATGTGGATTTACACTGCCCATGTATATATTTTAGTAAATAAAAGTTTTATATTTCCACCACCTTGTTTTTCATTTGGGAAAGAAAGGTGACAGCATTGGAGCAACTTACAAAAAAAACGTTATGTGAGGAACCATGCTTATCTCTGTGTGAGTATAGTACGCATTTATTTTTGCCAACACTGTTTCAGATAAAGATACCTTTATATGTGGAGATCCTATTTTTCCATTGTGGAGTGGGGTATGCTATCTACTCCGAGTGGACTTGTTTCAGTCTGAGAAAAATATTGTGGGACATATTACACTATGATGTCTTTTATTATGTTTTATTACATATCTTCATGAGACCGTCTGTAGAATAGAAGAGTCATCTGCATCATCACGAGAGGAGACGTACTGAATTGGGATCCTCTCCTTTTAATACATAAGGACATTTAAGTATCATTTGTTTATGAAACGGCACTGCGCGCCTTGTTCTTGAGTATTTTTGTGTATTGAATTCCCTGAGGCCGGCTGTTACAGGAGCATGTGGATACATGACAGGGGCTGCGCCAGATATTTCCTAAGCATTACGAGGCATGAGGAACCCCGAGCCTGCGCCCCAGCAAGCAGCCGCACCCACACCATGCCAAATAACACACATCCATAGCGTACATAATATAGCATGTAAAATAGTTATGGTAGACTTACCGTCGATAACTATTTTTCCTAAGTCCACAGTATCCACAGGATATACATTGGGATAGGAGGTAGCGTCAGCGGATTGGCACCAATGATCAAAAGCTTTCAGCCTCCCAGAATGCAACGGGCCAGTCTCCTATATTCCCGCCTCCTGGCTCAGGCAATTCAGTCCTTTTCCAAAGCTCAAGGCAAGAGCATCATAAAGAGCCCTAATCAGGTGAGAAGAACACACATGCACACCCTTCCGTACAAGAGGAGGTTAGTAGGTGTAAGGATCCTCAAATCAGGTGCGTCAGGGTGGGATTCCTGTGGACTTAGGAGAAATAGAGTTAAAATTATCAATGGTAAGTCTACAATAACTACCTATGTCTTCTGCAGGGTCCACAGTAGTATCCATTGGATAATAGGATTTTAATTACTTACTGTGACAGGACGGTTCCGTACGAAAGCACTCGCCGCTTTCGCGTCCCGTTGGCTGCGCACAGAATGGAAGTTCAAGTCACACGAGGCCTGACCACATAGGGGATTCCCGCTTACCGTCAGTAACCGCCTGTTACTGACTCCACCCACTGCGTTGTGGGCGGGTTTATGCTGCCACCACCAAACTCCTAACCTGCCGTGGCGTTTGGAACAACGGTTCTGCTCTGTATGTGCCGACGCACTGCCTTACCACAGCTGTGTGGTGCTGACGAATCCCCACTAGCCACTTGCTAGGCCTCTACCGGTAGCTGGCGGAAGGCGGAACTTGGAGATGTTAGGTGCTTCCCTGGACAGCCGGAGGACGGGGCTAGGTTTGGCATAACCCTGTAGGTCACAAGATGACGCGGTCTTCTTGAGGCAAATGATATTTATTTGCTCAAATATAGTTCTAAAGAGAACTCTTCCCTATTGCTAGGGGCAACAGCATACAGCAAGATGTTCCAGCAGAATAAGATGGTACAATTACAATACAACCTGGAAGCTCACAGGCATCCTCTTTTTATCTCAGTTCTACACACAGTACCACAGGGGGGTAAGCCCTCCCTGTCTTCTCCAACCAATCAGGTTATTGCACAAAATATCAATAAATTACATTTTACAAGGATATAAGTGCAATAAAACAATATCCTCCTTCCTGTGACACAGACATTTGGTAGCAGATTAACATTCACTATTGATAAATTTATCACATAGCTTCAAAATACAAATGTTTCTGTCTCATTCACATCTCCAGGCAAGCCCAGATCCCCTGTGATTAGCACCTCTCTCTTAGGAACTTACACATCAAAAGGTATTGTCCTACACACCTCTCTGCTAGGACAGGGCCATTAGCATGCCACTTCATACTGACAGGAGATGATTATTCAGACATTTATAGTAAGTGCATTTTCCCCCTTAAGATACAGATGACCATATCTTGAATATAAAATAGATACAGTTAAACATGCATTCCGGTAATTGTGCATAGAGCACTACATATGACATGTTAAAACACATCATTAAACAAACTTTTAAACAGTCCGCGCCCAGCGCCGTAAGTACGTTTAACAGTGATGCCAAGCGCCCATTGTCCTGATAATGGCGCCGGGCACTAGGGGTTAACCCCTTCAGTGCGGCGGCAGCCATTTTCCCTGTGGGCTGGAGCCTCTCCGGCCACACAAACCGGTTAATCCTTTTCTCGTAGTCCGTAGAGGATACTGGGGTCCATTTAGTACCATGGGGTATAGACGGGTCCACTATGAGGCATGGGCAATTTAAGAAGTTTGATTGGGTGTGCTGGCTCCTCCTGCTATACCCCTCCTTCCAGACTCAGTCTAGGAGATGGACATACTTTGAGAGAAGGATATAAAAGAACAGTGGTGAGATTCTAACCAGGACACACGCAACAAGAGGAAAGCCATGCTAACCAAACTTGAAACAGGAACAGCAACAGCTGAACCAAAGAACAATACTTAACCAAGTAACATTGCAGGAAGTACGAAGCACTGGGCGGGCGCCCAGTATCCTTTATGGACTACGAGAAAAGGATTTACCGGTAGCTAATTAAAATCCTACTTTCTTTTACATCCTAGAAGATGCTGGGGACTGAGTCAGTGGGCGGGATTATATGGTGAAGCCTCTATGCATCCTGGGAGGGCAGAAAGCTTGTGACCGTTTGGTGCCATTTCCGCTGTCGCTCCGGCATATCCCAATGTTATCCTGTGGACCCAGCCAGAGAAAAAGCTTTGTCTACCGTGGGGATTGACTCCCACCTTTCCCTGTCCCCAGAGGGGAACGGATATGTCACTGGAATTCTTTTGGGAACCTGTATCTTTTTGTCAGGATTTTCCCAAGCCTTTTCACAAAGCGCGTTCAGTTCATGAGAGGGAGGAAACGTTACCTCAGGTTTCTTTCCTTTATACATACAGACCCTTTTATCAGGAACAGCAGGGTCCTCAGTGATATGTAACACCTCTTTTATCAATCATGTACTCGATGCCCTTAGCCAGTTTTGGATGTAATCTGGTATCACTATAGTCGACACTGGAATCAGAGTCCGTGTCGGTATCTGCTATCTGGGTAAATGCACGTTTCTGTGACCCCGAAGGGGTCTGAGCTTGTGACAAAGCATCTTCCATGGATTTCCTCCATGTCTTCTTCTTAGACTCAGATTTATCAAATCTCTTAGTCAACTTAGTCACGATTGCATTTAAAACACTTAACATATTGACCCAATCATCCGTCGGCGGTGCCGACACTGTCACTCTCACAGAACTGTCTGTCCCCACGCCAGCCTCCTCCTGGTAAGAGCATTCAGCCTCAGACATGACGACACACACGTACCGACAGCCACAACTACACTGGGGCTATAGGAGACAGACCCACAATAAAGCCTGTAAGAGAGACACAGAGAGCGTTCTGCCAGCTCACACCCAGCGCCTATCCCGGTACTGAGGCCAGTGACATGACTGCCCAGACCTGCTAGCGCTTTTTACATATATAATAAATCACCAATCACTAGTGCCCCCCCATCCCGGCCTGTTTTGCACCCTGTTACTTGCACAGCAGGTTGGAGGTCAGGGCCAGCGTCTCTGCAGCTTCTGTGAAGGGAAAAATGGCGCTGGTCAGAGCTGCGCGGGCTAAGCCCCGCCCACTAGATGGCACGCTTCAGTCCCGCTAAAAGAATCTTTATACTGGCGGGGGTCCCTTAACAAGTGCCTGAGCACTGTTATATCCTATGCCAGTGCTGTTTGAGGTCCCCCATGCTGCCCAAGGCGCCCCCCCCCTGCGCTCTGCACCCTGCAGTGCCATGATCAGTGTGGAAGCATGGCGCGTAACGCGGTACCTCAAACGCCGTCTTCTGCCGTCACTGAAGTCTTCTGATCTTCTCATACTCACCCGGCTTCAATCTTCTGGCTCTGTGAGGGGGGGGGGGTGACGGCGCGGCTCCGGGAACAAGCATCTAGGCGTACCTAGCGTTCAGACCCTCAGGAGCTAATGGTGTCTAGTAGCCTAAGAAGCAGAGCCCTTGAACTCACAGAAGTAGGTCTGCTTCTCCCCCCTCACTCCCACGATGCAGGGAGCCTGTAGCCAGCAGGTCTCCCTGAAAATAATAAACCTAATAAAGTCTTTTCCCTGAGAAACTAGAGAGCTCCTCAGTGTGCATTCAGTCACTCCTGGGCACAGAATCTAACTAGAGTCTGGAGGAGGGGCATAGAGGGAGGAGCCAGTTCACACCCATTCAAAGTCTTATAGTGTGCCCATGTCTCCTGCTGATCCCGTCTATACCCCATTGTTCTTGGAGCATCCCCAGCATCCTCTAAGACGTATGAGAAATTAGGTTTAGACTTGTAAGTAGAAGGAAACTTCACTTTCTTCAGAGTCTGCCTCTGACTCCAAAATTCTTTACCAAAAAGAATATCTCAAGTAAAGGGCAAAGACTCTAGAACCTTCTTGGACTCTGTATCAGCTTTCCATGTACGTAGCCAAACCGCCATGTGAGTAGCTACTGCTGAGGCTGATGCTTGAGAGACAATAGTAGCCATAAACATAGCCGCCTGTTTAATATGTGCAATATGGGATTTTTGCTCTCTAGATCCCAATGAAAGATCATCCTCCAATGCATCAGCCCAGGACACCACTGCTTTTGCCATTCAGGCTGAAGCCATGGCTGGTCTTATGATTGCCCCAGACAAGGAGAAAATGTTTTTTTTTTAAAAAACATCTATTTTTCAGTAACATAAATTAATGATGTTGAAGGCAGAGGTAATGTAGATTTTCCCACCAATCGAATGACGTGCGTATCTACTTTGGGAGCCACTCCCTTTTTAAACAGTCCCCAGCTGGAAGAGGATAATGGGAATTCCATTTCTTTGGAATTCTAAACTTCTTACTGGATGTGACCCAAGCCTCTTGCATAATCTCCGTCAGCTGTTCTGACCCCAGAAATTCAGTTCTGACTGTTTTGGGATGTTTAAACACAGGAGCCTTGGATTTAACAAAGGCTCTGTTGCCTCCACTAAGGGTAGAATGGCTTTCACAGCACTAATTAGCTCAGGTATATCCACAGAGCTGGGACCTTCATCCTCGTCTCTGTATGCAGACCCAGAATGCGAGGAATCCTGATCCTCCGAAGTGTCCCCATCTGAAACATGTGTAGACTGTGAGGATGTAGTTTCATATCTGTGACTTACTTTCCACAGGCCTTTCAGCATGTTTTTCTTGAAAGGCTGCAGATTCCTGGACTGGATGTGATAAAACCCAGGGGGAAGTTGCATGTAAGGGTTAATAGGGTAACCTATCCTTGGTATACGAGCTGGCATTATCCGCTCAGAAGCCAATGGGGGTTCAACTTGAACCTGTGCCTGCCTTATGATCCCTGGGGCCTAGCGCTGGTGCAGCCGAGGTGGCAGCCGCATCAGTAGTCTACATCCCAAAAACAGTGCGGCTGTATCTCCCGTCTTCCCCGTTAAGCGGAATGGATGCCGTACCTTCTTCCTGTGCTCCGGCCACAGCCTGGTAACGTCAGCTGGACTTGCTAGTACATCCTACACAGACGGCCGCCGAAACAGCACTGTACCCGTCGGTAAGCGTTGTTGTGACCCAGTAAGAAGTTGTAGAAGTGACTCTTACTAAGGTGGTGTGTAAGACGCTTTTTAGAAAAATCGCTCAAAAAACCTAAGACTACAAAAATAAGATTTTACTCACCGGTAAATCTATTTCTCGTAGTCCGTAGTGGATGCTGGGACTCCGTAAGGACCATGGGGAATAGCGGCTCCGCAGGAGACTGGGCACAACTAAAGAAAGCTTTAGGACTACCTAGTGTGCACTGGCTCCTCCCACTATGACCCTCCTCCAGACCTCAGTTAGGATACTGTGCCCGGAAGAGCTGACACAATAAGGAAAGGATTTGGAATCCCGGGTAAGACTCATACCAGCCACACCAATCACACCATATAACAAGTGATACTATACCCAGTTAACAGTATGAAATATAACTGAGCCTCTTAACAGATGGCTCATAACAATAACCCTTTAGTTAGGCAATAACTATGTACAAGTATTGCAGACAATCCGCACTTGGGATGGGCGCCCAGCATCCACTACGGACTACGAGAAATAGAATTACCGGTGAGTAAAATCTTATTTTCTCTGACGTCCTAAGTGGATGCTGGGACTCTGTAAGGACCATGGGGATTATACCAAAGCTCCCAAACGGGCGGGAGAGTGCGGATGACTCTGCAGCACCGAATGAGCAAACTCAAGGTCCTCCTCAGCCAGGGTATCAAATTTGTAGAATTTTGCAAAAGTGTTAGACCCTGACCAAGTAGCAGCTCGGCAAAGTTGTAAAACCGAGACCCCTCGGGCAGCCGCCCAAGAAGAGCCCACCTTCCTCATGGAATGGGCTTTTACAGATTTAGGATGCGGCAGACCAGCCGCAGAATGCGCAAGCTGAATTGTGCTACAGATCCAGTGAGCAATAGTCTGCTTAGAAGCAGGAGCACCCAGCTTGTTGGGTGCATACAGGATAAATAGCGAGTCAGTTTTCATGACTCCAGCCGTCCTGGAAACATAAATTTTCAAGGCCCTGACTACGTCCAGTAACTTGGAATCCTCCAAGTCCCTAGTAGCCGCAGGCACCACAATAGGTTGGTTCAAATGAAAAGCTGATACCACCTTAGGGAGAAACTGGGGACGAGTCCTCAATTCTGCCCTATCCATATGGAAAATCAGATAAGGACTTTTATGTGACAAAGCCGCCAATTCTGACACACGCCTGGCCGAAGCAAAGGCCAATAGCATGACCACTTTCCACGTGAGATATTTTAAATCCACAGTTTTAAGTGGTCCAAACCAGTGCGACTTTAGGAAATCCAACACCGCGTTGAGATCCCAAGGTGCCACTGGAGGGGGTTGAATATGCAGCACTCCCTTAACAAATGTCTGAACTTCAGGCAATTAAGCCAGTTCTTTCTGGAAGAAAATCGACAGAGCCGAAATCTGGACCTTAATGGAACCCAATTTTAGGCCCATAGTCACCCCTGACTGTAGGAAGTGCAGAAACCGACCCAGCTGAAATTCCTCCATTGGGGCCTTCTTGGCCTCACACCACGCAACATATTTTAGCCATATGCGATGATAATGTTTTGCGGTTACATCTTTCCTGGCTTTAACCAGCGTAGGAATGACTTCCTCCGGAATGCCCTTTTCCTTCAGGATCCGGTGTTCAACCGCCATGCCGTCAAACGCAGCCGCGGTAAGTCTTGGAACAGACAGGGCCCCTGCTGGAGCAGGTCCTGTCTGAGCGGCAGAGGCCATGGGTCCTCTGAGATCATCTCTTGAAGTTCTGGGTACCAAACTCTTCTTGGCCAATCCGGAACCACGAGTATAGTTCTTACTCCTCTCCTTCTTATTATTCTCAGTACCTTGGGTATGAGAGGCAGAGGAGGGAACACATAAACTGACTGGTACACCCACGGTGTCACTAGAGCGTCCACGGCTTTCGCCTGAGGGACCCTTGACCTGGCGCAATATCTTTTTAGCTTTTTGTTGAGGCGGGACGCCATCATGTCCACCTGTGGCCTTTCCCAACGGTTTACAATCATTTGGAAGACTTCTGGATGAAGTCCCCACTCTCCCGGGTGGAGGTCGTGCCTGCTGAGGAAGTCTGCTTCCCAGTTGTCCACTCCCGGAATGAACACTGCTGACAGTGCTAACACGTGATTTTCCGCCCATCGGAGAATCTTTGTGGCTTCTGCAATCGCCATCCTGCTTCTTGTGCCGCCCTGTCGATTTACATGGGCGACTGCCGTGATGTTGTCTGACTGAATCAGTACCGGCTGGTTTTGAAGCAGGGGTCTTGCTTGACTTAGGGCATTGTAAATGGCCCTCAGTTCTAGAATATTTATGTGTAGGGAAATCTCCTGGTTTGACCAAAGTCCCTGGAAGTTTTTTCCCTGTGTGACTGCCCCCCAGCCTCGAAGGCTGGCATCCATGGTCACCAGGATCCAGTCCTGTATGCCGAATCTGCGGCCCTCTTGAAGATGAGCACTCTGCAGCCACCACAGCAGAGACACCCTGGTCCTTGGAGACAGGGTTATCAGCCGATGCATCTGAAGATGCGATCCGGACCACTTGTCCAACAAGTCCCACTGAAAAGTTCTTGCATGGAACCTGCCGAATGGAATTGCCTCGTAGGAAGCTACCATTTTTCCCAGGACTCACGTGCAGTGATGCACCGACACCTGTTTTGGTTTCAGGAGGCCTCTGACTAGAGATGACAGCTCCTTGGCTTTCTCCTCCGGGAGAAACACTTTTTTCTGGTCTGTGTCCAGAACCATCCCCAGGAACGGTAGACGTGTCGTAGGGACCAGCTGTGACTTTGGAATATTTAGAATCCAACCGTGCTGTTGTAGCACCTCCTGAGATAGTGCTACCCCGACCAACAACTGCTCCCTGGACCTCGCCTTTATCAGGAGATCGTCCAAGTACGGGATAATTAAAACTCTCTTTTTTCGAAGGAGTATCATCATTTCGGCCATTACCTTGGTAAATACCCTCGGTGCCGTGGACAGGCCGAACGGCAACGTCTGGAATTGGTAATGACAATCCTGTACCACAAATCTGAGGTACTCCTGGTGAGGATGGTAAATGGGGACATGCAGGTAAGCATCCTTGATGTCCAGTGATACCATGTAATCCCCCTCGTCCAGGCTTGCAATAACCGCCCTGAGCGATTCCATCTTGAACTTGAATTTTTTTATGTATGTGTTCAAGGATTTCAAATTTAAAATGGGTCTCACCGAACCGTACGGTTTCGGTACCACAAACATTGTGGAATAGTAACCCCATCCTTGTTGAAGGAGGGGCACCTTGACTATCACCTGCTGGGAATACAGCTTGTGAATTGCCTCTAGCACAGCCTCCCTGCCGGAGGGAGTTGTTGGCAAGGCAGATTTGAGGAAACGACGGGGGGTGAGACGTCTCGAATTCCAGCTTGTATCCCTGAGATACTACTTGAAGGATCCAGGGATCCACCCATGAGCGAGCCCACTGATTGCTGAAGTTTTTGAGCCGACCCCCCACCGTACCTGGCTCCGCCTGTGGAGCCCCACCGTCATGCGGCGGGCTTGGAGGAAACGGGGGAGGACTTTTGCTCCTGGGAACTGGCTGTATGCTGCAGCTTCTTCCCCCTACCTCTGCCTCTGGGCAGAAAGGACGCGCCTTTTACCCGCTTGCTCTTCTGGGGTCGAAAGGACTGTACCTGATAATACGGTGCTTTCTTTTGCTGTGAGGGAACATGGGGTAAAAATGCTGACTTCCCAGCTGTTGCTGTGGAAACTAGGTCTGAGAGACCATCCCCGAATAACTCCTCACTCTTATAAGGCAAAACTTCCATGTGCCTTTTAGAATCTGCATCCCCTGTCCACTGCCGAGTCCATAACCCTCTCCTGGCAGAAATGGACATTGCACTTATTTTAGATGCCAGCCAGCAAATATCCCTCTATGCATCTCTCATGTATAAGACAGCGTCTTTTATATGCTCTATGGTTAGCAGTATAGTGTCCCTGTCTAGGGTATCAATATTTTCCGACAGGGAATCTGACCACGCAGCTGCAGCACTGCACATCCATGCTGAAGCAATAGCTGGTCTCAATATAATGCCTGAGTGTGTATAAACAGACTTCAGGATCGCCTCCTGCTTTCTATCAGCAGGTTCCTTTAGGGCGGCCGTATCCGGAGACGGTAGTGCCACCTTCTTTGATAAGCGTGTGAGCGCTTTATCCACCCTAGGGGGTGTTTCCCAACGTGACCTATCCTCTGGCGGGAAAGGGTACGTCATTAGTAACTTTTTAGAAATTACCAGTTTCTTATCAGGGGAACACCACGCTTCTTCACACACTTCATTGAGCTCATCAGATGGGGGAAAAAACAGTGGTTGCTTTTTCTCCCCAAACATAATACCCTTTTTTGTGGTACCTGGGTTAATGTCAGAAATGTGCAACACATTTTTCATTGCCGTAATCATGCAACGGATGGCCCTATTGGAATGTACACTAGTCTCTTCGTCGTCGACACTGGAGTCAGTATCCGTGTCGACATCTGTGTCTGCCATCTGAGGTAGTGGCCGTTTTTGAGCCCCTGATGGCTTTTGAGACGCCTGGGCAGGCACGTGCTGATAAGCTGGGCTGTCCCACATCTGCTATGTCATCAAACCTTTTATGTAAGGAGTTGACACTGTCGCGTAATTCCTTACACATATCCATCCACTCAGGTGTCGGCCCCGCAGGGGGTGACATCACATTTATTGGCATCTGCTCCGCCTCCACATAAGCCTCCTTATCAAACATGTCGACATAGCCGTACCGACACACCGCACACACACAGGAAATGCTCTGACTGAGGACAGGACCCCACAAAGCCTTTTGGGGAGACAGAGAGAGAATATGCCAGCACACACCAGAGCGCTATATAATACAGGGATTAATACTATACTGAGTTATTTCCCCTTATAGCTGATAGATATGTTATACTGCGCCTAAATTTAGTGCCCCCCCTCTCTTTTTTACCCTTTGTTGTTGTAAACTGCAGGGGAGAGCCAGGGAGCGATCCTTCCAGCGGAGCTGTGAGGGAAAAGTGGCGCCAGTGTGCTGAGGGAGATAGCCCCGCCCCTTTTTCGGCAGACTTCTCCAGCTTTTTCTGGAATTCTGGCAGGCGTATTTTTCACATATATAGCCTCTGGGACTATATATTGTGAATATTTGCCAGTCAAGGTGTCAGTATTGCTGCTCAGGGCGCCCCCCCCCCAGCGCCCTGCACCCATCAGTGACCGGAGTGTGAGGTGTGCATGAGGAGCAATGGCGCACAGCTGCAGTGCTGTGCGCTACCTTGAAGAAGACTGAAGTCTTCTGCCGCCGATTTTCTGGACCACTTCTTGCTTCTGGCTCTGTAAGGGGGACGGCGGCGCGGCTCCGGGACCAAACGATCGAGGTCGGGTGCTGTGTTCGATCCCTCTGGAACTAATGGTGTCCAGTAGCCTAAGAAGCCCAAGCTAGCTGCAAGCAGGTAGGTTCGCTTCTTCTCCCCTTAGTCCCTCGTTGCAGTGAGTCTGTTGCCAGCAGATCTCACTGTCTTTCTTTCTAGGAGCTCAGGAGAGCCCCTAGTGTGCATCCAGCTCAGCCGGGCACAAGATTCTAACTGAGGTCTGGAGGAGGGTCATAGTGGGAGGAGCCAGTGCACACCAGGTAGTCCTAAAACTTTCTTTAGTTGTGCCCAGTCTCCTGCGGAGCCGCTATTCCCCATGGTCCTTACAGAGTCCCAGCATCCACTTAGGACGTCAGAGAAATAAATGAAATAACAAGCTTAAGGCTGCCAAAATCAGCCGCCCAAAGATCGTGGTCCGGCTCCTGTCATACAAACAAAAAACCTGAATTCCTTGAGCCAGGAGGCGGGGATATAGGAAACTGGGCTGTTGCATTCTGGGAGGCTAAAAGCTTTTGATCGTTGATGCCAATCCGCTGACGCTACCTCATATTCCAGTGTATATCCTATGGATATTACTGTGGAACCTGTAAGAGAAAACATAGGTACCACACAGTGAGGGGGAGAGCAGGTATAACAGGGGCTGATGGCTCCTGATGTATGAGATACACCAGAGAGTGTGGGGAGGAGACTGGCCAGATCTCTGGGCTGGTAACACACAGTGACATGATGTGAGTGGGAGAGCAGGAGTATAATAGGGGCTTATGGCTCCTGATGTATGAGATACACCAGAGAGTGTGGGTGGGAGACTGGTCAGATATCTGGGCTGGTAACACAGGGACATGTTGTGAGGGGAGAGCAGGAGTATATTAGGGGCTGATGGCTCCTGATGTATGAGATACACCAAAGAGTGTGGGGAGGAGACTGGTCAGATCTCTGGGCTGGTAACACACAGTGACATGATGTGAGGGGAAGAGCAGGAGTATAATAGGGGCTTATGGCTCCTGATGTATGAGATACACCAGAGAGTGTGGGGAGGAGACTGGTCAGATCTCTGGGCTGGTAACACACAGTGACATGATATGAGGGGGAGAGCAGGAGAGTAATAGGGGCTGATGTCTCCTGATGTATGAGATACACCAGAGAGTGTGGGGAGGAGACTGGTCAGATCTCTGGGCTGGTAACACACAGTGACATGATGTGAGAAGGAGAGCAGGAGTATAATAGGGGCTGATGTCTCCTGATGTATGAGCTACACCAGAGAGTGTGGGGAGGAGACTGGTCAGATCTCTGGGCTGATGTGAGGGGGAGAGCAGGAGTATAATAGGGGCTGATGGCTCCTGACTCCCTCACTGGGAAAATAAATATTCCTCATTAGTTTGTACTGACAGAGGAGGGTGTAGGATAAGAGATTGCTGTAGTTACTGGGAAAGGAGAATATGTGACTCTTTTCTGTAATAAGTGATTATTACTCACCTGTGCTGATATCTGTAGGGATTTCCTCCTCCTTACACTGCTGATCACCCCCCACATATGTCTCTTCTTCTCCCTCTATATCTTCTGTCTTTATATCAGTCACATACGTCTCTTCTTCTCCCTCTGTATCTTCTGCCTTTATATCAGTCACATACGTCTCTTCTTCTCCCTCTATATCGTCTGTTTTAATATCAGACAGACGTTCTACCTAAAAAACAAACAAACACTATAATGACATTTGCATACAGTCAGATTAAACTGAGGTGAAACAGTATAATATCAGTGTATAAGACACACAGCTTCTCTACAGATCATATAGTGACAGTCACTTTGGTATATTGGTGAGACCCTAAATCCCACCTACCTGATCCTCCTGTGGGATCCTGTGATTCTCCTCTGTACAGTCCTGGGAATACAGAGGACGGGGAAATCTCTCTGGGGTATCTCTGTTACTGGGTCCATCTGTAGGAGACACACAGTGACTGAGTACAGTGTATATATGCGATTATCAGGTGATGTGTGTATATAGGGGCCCCCATACCTGCTCTACCCTGTACAATACATGACAGTCTCCTCTTACCCAGTGATGCGAGGGGCCGGTGATTCTCCATCATCACGTCCTTGTATAGACCCCTGTGTTCCTCTATATACTCCTCCTCCTGCATGGAGACATAGACAGTGACATCATGACACCTTATAGGAACCTGACACACACAGTGATACAGTCATCACCCAGACACATCCCCTGGTGTTACTGTATAATGTCCCATTCCCAGCAGTCACCTCTCCAGTCATCACTCAGACACATCCCCTGGTGTTACTGTATAATGTCCTATTCCCAGCAGTCACCTCTCCAGTCATCACCCAGACACGTCACCTGGTGTTACTGTATAATATCCCATTCCCAGCAGTCACCTCTCCAGTCATCACTCAGACACATCCCCTGGTGTTACTGTATAATGTCCCTTTCCCAGCAGTCACCTCTCCAGTCATCACCCAGACACGTCACCTGGTGTTACTGTATAATACCCCATTCCCAGCAGTCACCTCTCCAGTCATCACCCAGACACATCCCCTGGTGTTACTGTATAATATCCCATTCCCAGCAGTCACCTCTCCAGTCATCACTCAGACACATCCCCTGGTGTTACTGTATAATGTCCCTTTCCCAGCAGTCACCTCTCCAGTCATCACCCAGACACGTCCCCGGGTGTTACTGTATAATACCCCATTCCCAGCAGTCACCTCTCCAGTCATCACCCAGACACGTCCCCGGGTGTTACTGTATAATACCCCATTCCCAGCAGTCACCTCTCCAGTCATCACCCAGACACTTCCCCTGGTGTTACTGTATAATGTCCCATTCCCAGCAGTCACCTCTCCAGTCATCACCCAGACACGTCCCCTGGTGTTACTGTATAATGTCCCATTCCCAGCAGTCACCTCTCCAGTCATCACCCAGACACATTCCCTGGTGTTACTGTATAATGTCCCATTCCCAGCAGTCACTTCTCCAGTCATCATCCAGACACATCCCCCGGTGTTACTGTATAATGTCCCATCCCAGCAGTCACCTCTCCAGTCATCACCCAGACACATCCCCCGGTGTTACTGTATAATGTCCCATTCCCAGCAGTCCCTTCTCCAGTCATCATCCAGACACATCCCCCGGTGTTACTGTATAATGTCCCATCCCAGCAGTCACCTCTCCAGTCATCACCCAGACACATCCTCCGGTGTTACTGTATAATGTCCCATTCCCAGCAGTCACCTCTCCAGTCATCACCCAGACACGTCCCCCGGTGTTCCTGTATAATGTCCCATTCCCAGCAATCACCTCTCCAGTCATCACCCAGACACGTCCCCCGGTGTTACTGTATAATGTCCCATTCCCAGCAGTCACCTCTCCAGTCATCACCCAGACACATCCCCCGGTGTTACTGTATAATGCCACATTCCCAGCAGTCACCTCTCCAGTCATCACCCAGACACATCCCCCGGTGTTACTGTATAATGTCCCATTCCCAGCAGTCACCTCTCCAGTCATCACCCAGACACGTCCCCTGGTGTTACTGTATAATGTTCCCTTCCCAGCAGTCACCTCTCCAGTCATCACCCAGACACATCCCCCGATGTTACTGTATAATGTCCCATTCCCAGCAGTCCCCTCTCCAGTCACCACCCAGACCTGTCCCCCGATGTTACTGTATAATGTCCCATTCCCAGCAGTCACCTCTCCAGTGATCACCCAGACACATCCCCTGGTGTTACTGTATAATGCCCCATTCCCAGCAGTCACCTCTCCAGTCATCACCCAGACACATCCCCTGGTGTTACTGTATAATGCCCCATTCCCGGCAGTCACATCTCCAGTCATCACCCAGACACGTTCCTTGGTGTTACTGTATAATGCCCCATTCCCAGCAGTCACCTCTCCAGTCATCACCCAGACACATCCCCTGGTGTTACTGTATAATGCCCCATTCCCAGCAGTCACCTCTCCAGTCATCACCCAGACACATTCCCTGGTGTTACTGTATAATGCCCCATTCCCAACAGTCACCTCTCCAGTCATCACCCAGACACATCCCCTGGTGTTACTGTATAATGCCCCATTCCCAGCAGTCACCTCTCCAGTCATCACCCAGACACATTCCCTGGTGTTACTGTATAATGCCCCATTCCCAACAGTCACCTCTCCAGTCATCACCCAGACACATCCCCTGGTGTTACTGTATAATGCCCCATTCCCAGCAGTCACCTCTCCAGTCATCACCCAGACACATTCCCTGGTGTTACTGTATAATGCCCCATTCCCAACAGTCACCTCTCCAGTCATCACCCAGACACATCCCCTGGTGTTACTGTATAATGCCCCATTCCCAGCAGTCACCTCTCCAGTCATCACCCAGACACATCCCCTGGTGTTACTGTATAATGTCCCATTCCCAGCAGTCCCCTCTCCAGTCACCACCCAGACCTGTCCCCCGATGTTACTGTATAATGTCCCATTCCCAGCAGTCACCTCTCCAGTCATCACCCAGACACATCCCCTGGTGTTACTGTATAATGCCCCATTCCCAGCAGTCACCTCTCCAGTCATCACCAAGACACGTCCCCTGGTGTTACTGTATAATGTCCCAATCCCAGCAGTCACCTCTCCAGTCATCACCCAGACACATCCCCTGGTGTTACTGTATAATGTCCCATTCACAGCAGTCACCTCTCCAGTCATCACCCAGACACATCCCCTGGTGTTACTATATAATGTCCCATTCCCAGCAGTCATGTCTCCAGTCATCACCCAGACACGTCCCCTGGTGTTACTGTATAATGCCCCATTCCCAGCAGTCACTTCTCCAGTCATCATCCAGACACATCCCCTGGTATTACTGTATAATGCCCCATTTCCGGCAGTCACATCTCCAGTCATCACCCAGACACGTTCCCTGGTGTTACTGTATAATGCCCCATTCCCAGCAGTCACCTCTCCAGTCATCACCCAGACACATCCCCTGGTGTTACTGTATAATGCCCCATTCCCAGCAGTCACCTCTCCAGTCATCACCCAGACACATCCCCTGGTGTTACTGTATAATGCCCCATTCCCAACAGTCACCTCTCCAGTCATTACTCAGACACGTCCCCTGGTGTTACTGTATAATGTCCCATTCCCAGCAGTCACCTCTCCAGTCATCACCCAGACACATCCCCTGGTGTTACTGTATAATGTCCCATTCACAGCAGTCACCTCTCCAGTCATCACCCAGACACATCCCCTGGTGTTACTATATAATGTCCCATTCCCAGCAGTCATGTCTCCAGTCATCACCCAGACACGTCCCCTGGTGTTACTGTATAATGCCCCATTCCCAGCAGTCACCTCTTCAGTCAGCAGCTGAATGATCTTGTTGGTGAGTTCAATGATCTTCTCGTCACTGTGTCTCTCATGTGTCAGTGAGTGAGGTGGAGGCACCGTGATTGGGCTCTGGGTCCTTCTCAGTCCTCCTGACACAAGAGGATGGCTGCTGGGTGTCTCACGCTCACAGGATGTCTTCTTCACAACTGTTTAATACTGCGAAATGAGGGAGACACTATCACTGTAAATACTACCACATCCCCTCAGCTCCCAGTCATGTTCCTGTATTATTACTATAGATATAAGTGATGTAACAGTGATGCTCTCAGATCCCCTCACCTCCCCAGTCATTTCCCTATATTATTACTATAGATATAACTCATGTAACTGTGACGCTCCCAGAGCCCCTCTCCTCCCCAGACATGTCCCTGTATTATTACTATAGATATAAGTGATGTCACTGTGACACTCCCAGATCCCCTCACCTCCCCAGACATGTCCCTGTATTATTACTATAGATATGTGATGTCACTGTGACACTCCCAGATCCCCTCACCTCCCCAGTCATGTCCCTGTATTATTACTATAGATATAAGTGATGTCACTGTGATGCTCTCAGATCCCCTCACCTCCCCAGTCATTTCCCTATATTATTACTATAGATATAACTCATGTAACTGTGACGCTCCCAGAGCCCCTCTCCTCCCCAGAGATGTCCCTGTATTATTACTATAGATATAAGTTGTTACTGTGACACTCCCAGATCCCCTCACCTCCCCAGTCATGTCCCTGTATTATTACTATAGATATAAGTTGTTACTGTGACACTCCCAGATCCCCTCACCTCCCCAGTCATGTCCCTGTATTATTACTATAGATATAAGTGATGTCCCTGTGATGCTCCCAGATTCCCTCTCCTCCCCTGACATGTCCCTGTATTATTACTATAGATATAAGTGATGTCACTGTGACATTCCCAGATCCTCTCACCTCCCCAGACATGTCCCTGTATTATTACTATAGATATAAGTGATGTCACTGTGACATTCCCAGATCCCGTCACCTCCCCAGTCATGTCCCTGTACTATTACTATTCAGTGGTGGAAATGGGGCGGTATACGGCGGTATGGTATACCCCGCCACTTCTTCCACTGACCCGGAAATGGGCCCATGAAAGTGGCGAGGGAAGTGGCCATCCTGCTGCACATGGTGCTCCCCGTCCCTGCGCGGCAGCCGGCGGCTGTGTAGAGCACTGTAGTAGCTCACAGCCGCTCACCGACGCCAGCCGCCCACCACCAGCCTCCTGGTGCCAGCCACTAGCCACCCGACGTCGCCAGCAGCCCACCGCTCACTGCTGCCCGCAACAAATAAAGGTAATGTTCCCCTGCTGTCACCTCTCTCCCAGCTGTCACTGTCGTCACTCTCCCTGTCGTCACTGTCCCTGTCATCACTGTCGTCACTCTCCCTGTCGTCACTCTCCCTGTCATCACTGTCTCTCTCCCTGTCGTCACTCTGGCTGTCCCTGCTGTCACTCTGGCTGTCCCTGCTGTCACAATTTCGGCTCATTCAGTGTGCTACAATGTGAATGTCGGCTCATTCAGTGTGCTACAATGTGAATGTCGGCTCATTCAGTGTGCTACAATGTGAATTTCGGCTCATTCAGTGTGCTACAATGTGAATTTCGGCTCATTCAGTGTGCTACAATGTGAATTTCGGCTCATTCAGTGTGCTATAATGTGAATTTCGGCTCATTCAGTGTACTATAATGTGAATGTCGGCTCATTCAGTGAGCTACAATGTGAATGTCGGCTCATTCGGTGTGCTACAATGTGAATGTCGGCTCATTCAGTGTGCTACAATGTGAATTTAGGCTCATTCAGTGTGCTATAAGGTGAAAGGGGCACCAGTACTAGATAGTATAAGGCAGAGAATGCTAAAGCTGTTTCAGGGCATTTGTTATGCACACCAGTGCCTGCAGGAAAGTACTGGTGTCAGAACTGTTATGCACTCCAGTGTCTGCAGGAATGTACTGGTGTTTGAACTGTTATGCAAAACAAATGGACTCACAGACAAACTGGGGAATATGACATAACGTACACAGAAGGTGATAGGGTAACAAAATACACACAAAGTGAACAGAGAAGCCCAGAGGCTAAGGAACTGGGTATCTCCCTTGTATTAGAACTGCTCAGATGGAAAAAGCAAGATGTTGTGTTTTAATACGTAGAGAACCCGAAATGCTGTTGCTAAGGGCAACAGCAAAACCCTAAAGGGTTACCAACGGGTGTGGCAGTAAACTCCTTGGTCAGAGATGGAATGATAGACACAAGGAGAGTCTCCACAATCCTGATTCTCACTTGCAGTGCACAGGTTTTAGCTTACTGCCACTAAACTGACCCCTGACACCTAGCACAGTGAGACAGGATTAGACAGGCAAGTCTTAGAATACAGCCGCAAACTTGCTAAGTTCACAGAGTAGTAACAGAACCCCAGCTAGCTAAACGACTGACTCCAGTCTTACTGCTAGGTCTGGATTGGCAGAGTGTAATACCAAATCCCCAGGCCTATTTGCAGTAAGCAACAAACAAATACAAAGCTACACAGTACTGGCTAACTTTCATGAACTGACTAACCAACAAAGATTTAGCAGCATCTGCTTACCCTGAAAAGAGGCCTTATAAAGCAGGTGCTGTCCACGCCCCACTCAGACCTCACAGACTGTGAGCACAAAAACCAGCACCGGATCCCCTGCCGTGCACAGAGCCTATAACCACTGCACAGCAAAAGACCCGAACCGAAGTATCAGCTGCGCTCAGGTTACTCCACTAGCACTTGTCTCCCGGTTGCCATGACGACGTGGCAGCACAGGGCAGGAGACCCTAACAGTACCCCCCCCTCTGACGAGGGGTCAAAGAACACCTACCACCGGGTTTATCGGGGAACTGCGAGAAGAAAGAGCGTATCAGTCTGGGGGCATGAAGATCACAACTGCGCACCCACGACCGCTCCTCCGGGCCATACCCCTTCCAGTGCACCAAAAATGACAGCCGACCCCGAACCACCTTGGAGTCAAGAATCCTTTCAACAACAAACTCCCTCTGGCCACGTATCAGAAGAGGGGAAGGTCTTCCACTGGAAGAAGGATTACTAATCGCCCGTTTTAAAAGGGAACAATGAAATGTTTTATTGATACCCAAAGAACGGGGCAGATCTAACTGAAATGCCACCGGATTGATAACCCTAGTGATCTTATAAGGGCCGATGAACCGGGGGCCTAACATATGAGATGGCTGTCTCAACTTCAAATTCTTGGTAGACAACCAGACGAAGTCTCCTAATTTGAAGCTGCAGGGTCTTTTCCGCTTATCAAAAACCCTTTTGGTCACTAATGACACAGACACAAGGGCTTTCTTCACTTTCCGCCAAATACCTCTAAGGACCGAAACCACAGAGGAACCACCAGGCGTGGAGTCCAGGGGGTCAAAAGAATTGGCCTTAGGATGATGCCCATACACACAAAGGAAGGGAGAGATCCCTGTAGCAGAGTGAGCCGCGTTGTTATAGGCAAACTCTTCCATGGACAGATGAGCAACCCAGTCAGTCTGACACTTGGAGACATAACACCTGAGGAACTGCTCCAAGGACTGGTTCACCCTTTCAGTCTGCCCATTAGACTGCGGATGGTAGCCTGACGACAAGCTGACAGAAATCTGGAGATCGGAACAAAATGCCCTCCAGAATTTGGCCACAAACTGGGATCCGCGGTCAGAGACCACATCAAGTGGCAACCCGTGGAGACGCACAACATGCAGCATAAATAATTCAGACAGGCGTCTGGCTGATGGCAGCCCAACCAGTGGAACGAAGTGCACCATCTTCGAAAACCTGTCAACGACAACCCAGATGGCTGTCATCCCCGAGGATTTGGGCAAGTCCACCACAAAATCCATTGAAATGTGGGTCCATGGCTTAGATGGGATAGAGAGTGGATGTAATGGGCCAACAGGAACCCCTCTAGGAGTCTTATTTCGGGCACAGATGTCACATGCCCGAACCCACTGATCCACATCCTTAGCCACCGAGGGCCACCACACCGCCCTAGATAGCAACTCCCGAGTTCTGGCAATACCCGGGTGACCTGCCGACTTCTTGGCATGGAATTCCAGGAACACTCGCTGTCTTAACCTAGGAGGCACAAACAAAAGACCTACCGGAAGGTCTGGAGGAGCCTGCTCCTGTGCTCTAAGGACTAATGATAAGAGGTCCTGGGTAATGCCCACTTTAATACATGATGGGGAAACAATGGGCAACGGCTCCTCGGTGGTCTCCTGGATTGGAGCAAAACTCCGCGAGAGCGCATCAGCCTTGATGTTTTTTGACCCAGGGCGATATGTTATCAAAAAATTAAAGCGAGCAAAAAACAAAGCCCATCGTGCCTGCCTGGCATTGAGACGCTTCGCTGACTCTAATTATGCCAGATTCTTATGGTCAGTGAGAATTGAGACCACAAACTTAGCCCCCTCTAGCCAGTGTCTCCACTCCTCGAGTGCATCCTTAATAGCCAACAATTCCCGGTTACCCACGTCATAATTCATCTCGGCAGGCGAAAATTTACGGGAAAAGTAAGCACAGGGATGAAGGCGATTATCAGACACTCCCATCTGAGAAAGCACTGCCCCAATACCCATCTCAGAGGCATCCACCTCCACCACAAAAGGACGCTCTGGATCTGGGTGTCGCAGCACCTTGGCCGAAACAAATGCCCTTTTGAGACGGGCAAAAGCCGCTTTAGCCTCACAAGACCAGTGAGCAACATCCGCCCCTTTCTTAGTGAGTGCCACCAAGGGCGCCACTATAGACGAAAATCCAGCGATAAATCGTCTATAAAAATTTGCAAAGCCCAGGAAACGCTGAAGCGCCTTCAAACTAGTGGGCTGCACCCAATCCAGGACTGCCTGTACCTTGGAACCCTCCATTTGGAAACCTTCTGGGGAGATAATATATCCTAGAAATGCGATTTGCTGAACTTCAAATTCGCACTTCTCCAGCTTCGCCCCAAGCCGGTGGTCTCTGAGTTTCTGGAGGACTAAGCGTACATGCTTCCGATGTTCCTCCAGGGAATGGGAGAAGATTAGGATGTCATCTAAGTATACAACTAAGAATCTATCCAAATATTCCCTGAGCACATCATTCATGAAATCCTGGAAGACTGCCGGGGCATTACAGAGCCCAAAAGGCATCACCAAATATTCATAATGCCCTGAGTGGGTATTAAAGGCAGTCTTCCATTCATCCCCCTCTCTTATTCGGATTAGATTGTACGCACCGCGTAGGTCAATCTTAGAAAAAATGGTGGCAGTACGAAGCTGGTCAAACAAGACCGAAATGAGAGGCAGTGGGTATGAGTTTTTAATCGTGATACGGTTCAATTCCCTGAAGTCGATTCAGGGTCGCAACGAACCGTCCTTTTTACCCACGAAGAAGAACCCCGACCCAACTGGAGACTGTGAAGGTCTGATAAATCCCTTAGCCAAGTTCTCCTGAATGTACTCTGCCATAGCCTGAGTCTCAGGACGTGACAGGGAGTACAACCTGCTCTTGGGAAGCTTAGCATTTGGCAACAAATCAATGGCACAGTCATAGGGGCGATGGGGAGGTAGTACCTCTGCAACTTTTTTGGAGAACACGTCCGCAAAATCTGCATAACACCCTGGCAATCCTGGCAAACTTAGCTGCGAGAGCCTGACTGGAAGGCTCAAGCAACTCCTGAAACAATCAGTACCCCAACTAAGAATCTCCCCAGAGACCCAGTCAAATTGAGGATTGTGGGCCCTTAACCAGGGTAACCCCAACACCAATGGGGCAAAAGTACAGACAGTCACATAAAAATAAGAATTTACTTACCGATAATTCTATTTCTCGGAGTCCGTAGTGGATGCTGGGGTTCCTGAAAGGACCATGGGGAATAGCGGCTCCGCAGGAGACAGGGCACAAAAGTAAAGCTTTCCGATCAGGTGGTGTGCACTGGCTCCTCCCCCTATGACCCTCCTCCAGACTCCAGTTAGATACTGTGCCCGGACGAGCGTACACAATAAGGGAGGAATTTTGAATCCCGGGTAAGACTCATACCAGCCACACCAATCACACTGTACAACCTGTGATCTGAACCCAGTTAACAGTATGATAACAGGGGAGCCTCTGAAAAGATGGCTCACAATAACAATAACCCGATTTAGTTAGCAATAACTATGTACAAGTATTGCAGATAATCCGCACTTGGGATGGGCGCCCAGCATCCACTACGGACTCCGAGACCATGGGGATTATACCAAAGCTCCCAAACGGGCGGGAAAGTGCGGATGACTCTGCAGCACCGAATGAGAGAACTCCAGGTCCTCTTTTGCCAGGGTATCAAATTTGTAGAATTTTACAAACGTGTTCTCCCCCGACCACGTAGCTGCTCGGCAGAGTTGTAATGCCGAGACCCCTCGGGCAGCCGCCCAAGATGAGCCCACCGTCCTTGTGGAATGGGCCTTAACAGATTTAGGCTGTGGCAGGCCTGCCACAGAATGTGCAAGTTGAATTGTGCTACCAATCCAACGAGCAATCGACTGCTTAAAAGCAGGAGCACCCAGCTTGTTGGGTGCATACAGGAAAAACAGCAAGTCAGATTTCCTGACTCCAGCCGACCTGGAAACTATATTTTCAGGGCCCTGACAACATCCAGCAACTTGGAGTCCTCCAAGTCCCTAGTAGCCGCAGGTACCACAATAAGCTGGTTCAGGTGAAACGCTGACACCACCTTAAGGAGAAACTGGGGACGAGTCCGCAGCTTTGCTCTGTCCGAATGGACAATCAGATATGGCTATGTGAGTCAAAGCCGTCAAATCTGACACTCGCCTGGCCGCGGCCAGGACCAACAGCATGGCCACTTTCCATGTGAGATATATCAAATCCACAGATTTGAGTTGTTTTAAACCAATGTGATTTTAGGAATCCCAAAACTACGTTGAGATCTCCCAGTGCCACTGGAGACATCAAAGGGGGGTTGTATATGCAGTACTCCCTTAACAAACTTCTGGACTTCAGGAACTGAAGCCAATTTCTTTTCTGGAAGAAAATCGACAAGTCGAAATTTGAACCTTAATGGACCCCAATTTGAGACCCATAGACACTCCTGTTTGCAGGAAATGTAGGAATTAACCTAGTTGAAATTCTTCCGTGGAGCCTTCCTGGCCTCACACCATGGAACATATTTTCACCTAAGCGGTGATAATGTTGTGCGGTCACCTCTTTCCTGGCTCTGACCAGGGTAGGGATGACCTCTTCCGGAATGCCTTTTTCCCTTAGGATCCGGCGTTCACCCGCCCTGGCGTCAACGCAGCTGCGGTAAATCTTGGAACAGACATGATTCTTGCTGAATCAAGACCCTTCTTAGTATCTCTTGAAGTTCCGGGTACCAAGACCTTCTTGGCCAAACCGGAGCCACGAGTATAGTTCTTACTCCTCTCCTTCCTATCATTCTCAATACACTGGGTATGAAAGGCAGAGGATGGAACACATACACCGACTGGTACACCCACGGTGTTACCAGAGCGTCCCAGCTATTGCCTGAGTGTCTCTTGACCTGGCGCTTCATGTGGGACGCCATCATGACCACCTTTGGTCTTTCCCAACGGTTTACAATCATGTGGAAACTTCCAGATTAAGTTCCCACTTTTCCGGATGGAATTCATACATGCTGAGGAAATCTTCCCAGTTGTCCACTCCCGGAATGAACACTGCTGACAGCATTATCACATGATTTTTCGCCCAGCGAAAAATCCTTGCTATCATTGCCCTCCTGCTTCTTGTGTCGCCCCGTCTGTTAACGTGGGCGACTGGTATGATGATGTCCTACTGGATCAGCACCGGTTGACTTTGAAGCAGAGGTCTTCCTAGGCTCAGAGCATTGTAAATTGCCCTTAGCTCCAGTATATTCATGTGGAGAGAAGTCTCCAGACTTTACCACACTTCCTTGGAAATTTCTTCCCTGTGCGACTGCTCCCCAGCCTCTCAGGCTGGCATCCGTGGTCACCAGAACACAGTCCTGAATGCTGAACGTGCTGCCCTCTAGAAGATGAGCACTCTGCAGCCCCCACAGAAGAGACACCCTTGTCCTTGGAGACAGGATTATCCGCTGATGCATCTGAAGATGCGATCCGGACCATTCGTCCCGCAAATCCCCCTGAAAAATTTTTTTGCGTGAGATCTGCCGAATGGAATCGCTTCGTAAGAAGCCACCATTTTTCCCAGGACTCCTGTGCATTGATGCACTGATACCTGGTCTGGTTTTAGGAGGTTTCTGACTAGTTCGGATAACTCCCTGGCTTTCTCCTCCAGGAGAAAACCTTTTTCTGGACTATGCCCAGAATCATTCCTAGGAACAGCAGACGTATCGTCGGAAAACGGCTGCGATATTTGGAATATTTAAAATCCACTCGTGCTGTCGTAGAACTACTTTAGATAGTGCTCTTCCGACGTCCAACTGTTCTCTTGAACTTGCCCTTTTCAGGATATCGTCCAAGTAAGGGATAATTAAGATGCCTTTTTTCTTTGAAGAATCATCTTTTTGGCCATTACCCTGGTAAAGGCCCGGGGTGCCGTGGATACTTCAACGGCAGCGTCTGAAACTGATATTGACAGTTCTGTACCACGAACCAGAGGTATCCTTGTTGAGAAGGACAAATTTGGACATGGAGGTAATCCTTGATGTCCAGGGACACCATATAGTCCCCTTTTTGGTTCGCTATCACTGCTCTGAGTGACTCCATCTTGATTTGAACCTTTTTATGTAAGTGTTCAAAGATTTCAGATTTAGACTACGTCTCACCAAGCCGTCTGGCTTCAGTACCACAATATAGTGTGGAAGACTAATACCCTTTTCCTTGTTGTAGGAGGGGTACTTTGATTATCACCTGCTGGAAATACAGCTTGTGAATCTTTTCCAATACTGCCTCCCTGTCGGAGGAAGCCGTTGGTAAAGCAGACTTCAGGAACCTGCGAGGAAAAGATGTCTCGACTCTCCAATCTGTACCCCTGGGATAATACTTGTACGATCTAGGGGTCAACTTGCGAGTGATCCCACTGCGCGCTGAGACTCTTGAGACTACCCCCCCACCTCACCTGAGTCCGCTTGCACGGCCCCAGCGTCATGCTGAGGACTTGGCAGACGTGGTGGAGGGCTTCCTTTCCTGGGAAGGGGCTGCCCGCTGCAGTATACTTCCCTTACCTCTATGTCTGGGCAGATATGACTGGCCTTTTGCCCGCTTGCCCTCATGGAAACGGAAGGATTGAGGCTGAAAAGACGGTGTCTTTTTCTACTGAGATGTAACTTGGGGTAAAAAGGTTGGATTTCCCAGCTGTTGCCGTGGTCCCCAGGTCCGATGGACCGACCCCAACTAACTCCTTCCCTTTATACGGCAATACTTCCATGTGCCGTATGGGATCTGTATCACCTGACCACTGTCGTGTCCATGACATCTTCTGGGAGATATGGACAACGCACTTATCTTGATGCCAGAGTGCAAATATCCCTCTGTGCATCTCGCGTACATATATATAGAATGCATCCTATTAAATGCTCTATATCAATAATATATTTTCAGTCAGGGAATCCGACCAAGCCAACCCAGCACTGCATCTCCAGGCTGATGGCGATCGCTGGTCGCAGTATATACTTTTTAGGATATTTTTCCAGCTTCCTATCAGCTGGCTCCTTGAGGGCGGCCGTATCTGGAGACGGTAACGCCACTTGATAAGCGTGTGAGCGCCTTATCCACCCTAAGGGGTGTTTCCCAACGCGCCCTAACTTCTGGCGGGAAAGGGTATAACGCCAATATTTGCTATCGGGGTAACCCCACGCTTCATCACACACTTCAGTTTATTTTATCTGATTCAGGAAAAACTACAGGTAGTTTTTTCACTCCCACATAATACCCTTTTTTTTGTGGTACTTGTAGTATCAGAAATATGTAACACCTCCTTCATTGCCCTTAACGTGTGGCCCTAATGAGAAATACGTTTGTTTATTCACCGTCGACACTGGATTCAGTGTCCGTGTCTGTGTCTGTGTCGACCGACTGAGGTAAATGGGCGTTTTTAAAGCCCCTGACGGTGTTTCTGAGACGCCTGGACCGGTACTAATTGTTTGTCGGCCGTCTCATGTCGTCAACCGACCTTGCAGCGTGTTGACCTTCTCACGTAATTTTCTCAATAAGCCACCCATTTCGGTGTCGACTCCCTAGAGAGTGACATCCCCATTACAGGCAATTGCTCCGCCTCCTCACCAACATCGTCCTCATACATGTCGACACACACGTACCGACACACAGCACACACACCGGGAATGCTCTGACAGAGGACAGGACCCCACTAGCCCTTTGGAGAGACAGAGGGAGAGTTTGCCAGCACACACCAAAAACGCTATAATATATATAGGGACAACCTTATATAAGTGTTTCTCCCTTATAGCATCTTTATATATATATTAATATCGCCAATTAGTGCCCCCCCTCTCTGTTTTAACCCTGTTTCTGTAGTGCAGTGCAGGGGAGAGCCTGGGAGCCTTCTCTCCAGCCTTTCTGTGAGAGAAAATGGCGCTGTGTGCTGAGGAGATAGGCCCCGCCCCTTTCTCGGCGGGCTCGTCTCCCGCTCTTCAACGGATTATGGCAGGGGTTAAATATCTCCATATAGCCTCTGGGGGCTATATGTGAGGTATTTTTAGCCAATATATAGGTTTTCATTTGCCTCCCAGGGCGCCCCCCCCCAGCGCCCTGCACCCTCAGTGACTGCGTGTGAAGTGTGCTGAGAGGAAAATGGCGCACAGCTGCAGTGCGCTACCTTTAGAAGACTGCAAGAGTCTTCTGCCGCCGATTCTGGACCTCTTCTTACTTCAGCATCTGCAAGGGGGCCGGCGGCGCGGCTCCGGTGACCATCCAGGCTGTACCTGTGATCGTCCCTCTGGAGCTGATGTCCAGTAGCCAAGAAGCCAATCCATCCTGCACGCAGGTGAGTTCACTTCTTCTCCCCTCAGTCCCTCGTTGCAGTGATCCTGTTGCCAGCAGGACTCACTGTAAAATAAAAAACCTAAGCTAAACTTTTTCTAAGCAGCTCTTTAGGAGAGCCACCTAGATTGCACCCTTCTCGGCCGGGCACAAAAATCTAACTGGAGTCTGGAGGAGGGTCATAGGGGGAGGAGCCAGTGCACACCACCTGATCGGAAAGCTTTACTTTTGTGCCCTGTCTCCTGCGGAGCCGCTATTCCCCATGGTCCTTTCAGGAACCCCAGCATCCACTAGGACGATAGAGAAAGGACAATTTTTCAGAGTGTGTGGCTCCAATAAACAAAGAACTCTGGCTAGTGCAAGAGGTAATTTTACCTTGGGATAATGGTTCCCCGTTTAACCCACAAATCTCAATTTCCGATGCCAAGGGTACTAAGGGAACAGAGTGTTTCAGGGCGAATTGGCGTTCCATAAAAACCCCGTCGTCCCCACTGTCCACAAAGGCCTCGGTCTTGACAGTTTGACCGAGGATCTTCAAGGTCACCGGAATGATAAAAGTCTTCTTGGGAAATTCTGACTTCTGGCCTGACAGGATATTTCCCATCACCCTCAGGCCCTGAAGTTTTCCGGCTTTTCTGGGCATGATACTACCACATGACCTTTATTCCCACAGTACAAACACAACCCCTGCTGTCTCCTCCGCGTCTTCTCACGCGAGGAGAGGCGGGTAGCCCCAATCTGCATAGGCTCCTCAGAAAATTCCTCAGAGTCTGAGGTTCCCTTGGGAAGGAAGGAAATCTCAGTCTCCCTTTCAAGCCTACGCTCTCTCAGCCGTCTATCCACCCGGATGGATAACTGCATGAGCTGATCCAAGCTATCAGGCAAGGGATATTGTACCAGTTGGTCCTTTATCTGGTTAGAAAGACCTCTTCGGTACTGGTGTCTCAGGGCTGGGTCATTCCACTGGGTATCATGGGCCAACCTCCGAAACTCCGTACAGTAAACCTCAACTGGCCTTCGCCCTTGCTTAAGGATCGAAATCTGAGCCTCGGCTGAGGCCGTCTTGTCAGGGTCATCATACAACATGCCCAGTGCCGTAAAAAAAGCATCAACACTTTTAAGCGACGGACAGTCAGGCTGCAACCCATATGCCCAGACCTGTGGGTCTCCTTGTAGCAAGGAAATCACTATGCCCACCCGCTGAATCTCCGACCCAGAAGACTGAGGCCTAAGCCGGAAGTATAGCTTGCAGCTCTCCTTGAAACAAAAGAACTGCGAGCGATCTCCAGAAAAAAGATCCGGGAGATTTACTTTCGGCTCCTTAACCCCTGCAGATGCTGCTGCTGCGGGAGCTCCGCCAGCAGCCTGGGAGGTGTGCATTTTAATGGACAAATAATTAAATTGTCGAGTCAGGACCTGCACCTGATCGACCACCTGTTGCAACGTATTTTGAGGGGTATGCTCCATATTCCCACAAAATTTCAACAGGAGTATTAGGCTGCTGAATATGTTATGCACACCAGTGCCTGCAGGAAAGTACTGGTGTCAGAACTGTTATGCACTCCAGTGTCTGCAGGAATGTACTGGTGTTTGAACTGTTATGCAAAACAAATGGACTCACAGACAAACTGGGGAATATGACATAACGTACACAGAAGGTGATAGAGTAACAAAATACACACAAAGTGAACAGAGAAGCCCAGAGGTTAAGGAACTGGGTATCTCCCTTGTATTAGAACTGCTCAGATGGAAAAAGCAAGATGTTGTGTTTTAATACGTAGAGAACCCGAAATGCTGTTGCTAAGGGCAACAGCAAAACCCTAAAGGGTTACCAATGGGTGTGGCAGTAAACTCCTTGGTCAGAGATGGAATGATAGACACAAGGAGAGTCTCCACAATCCTGATTCTCACTTGCAGTGCACAGGTTTTAGCTTACTGCCACTAAACTGACCCCTGACACCTAGCACAGTGAGACAGGATTAGACAGGCAAGTCTTAGAATACAGCCGCAAACTTGCTAAGTTCACAGAGTAGTAACAGAACCCCAGCAAGCTAAACGACTGACTCCAGTCTTACTGCTAGGTCTGGATTGGCAGAGTGTAATACCAAATCCCCAGGCCTATTTGCAGTAAGCAACAAACAAACAGAAAGCTACACAGTACTGGCTAACTTTCATGAACTGACTAACCAACAAAGATTCAGCAGCATCTGCTTACCCTGAAAAGAGGCCTTATATAGCAGGTGCTGTCCACGCCCCACTCAGACCTCACAGACTGTGAGCACAAAAACCAGCACCGGATCCCCTGCCGTGCACAGAGCCTGTAACCACTGCACAGCAAAAGACCCGAACCGGAGTATCAGCTGCGCTCAGGTTACTCCACTAGCACTTGTCTCCTGGTTGCCATGACGACGTGGCAGCACAGGGCAGGAGACCCTAACAGCATGCTGGGATGTGTAGTTTCTCAACAGCTGGAGGGCCGCAGTTTGGACATGCTATGAAAACACAGGCTTTTCCCCCTGTATACTGTGTCAACACAGGCAGCTCCCCCTGTATATTATGTCAACACAGGCCGCTCCTCCTGTATACTATGACAACACAGGCTGTTCCCCCTGTATACTATGTCAACACAGGCCGCTCCCCCTGTATACTATGACAGCACAGGATGCTACCCCTGTATATTATGACAACACAGGCCACTCCTCCTGTCTATTATGACAATAAATGCCACTCCCCCTGTATATTATGTCAACACAGGCCACTCCTCCTGTATACTATGACAACACAGGCTGTTCCCCCTGTATACTATGTCAACACAGGCCGCTCCCCCTGTATACTATGACAGCACAGGATGCTACCCCTGTATATTATGACAACACAGGCAGCTTCCCCTGCATATTATGACAACACAGGTCACTGCCCCTGTATACTATGACAGCACACGATGCTACCCCTGTATATTATGACAACACAGGCCGCTCCTCCTGTATACTATGTCAACACAGGCCGTTCCCCCTGTGTACTATGACATCACAGGATGCTACCCCTGTATATTATGACAACACAGGCAGCTCCCCCTGCATATTATGACAACACAGGTCACTGCCCCTGTATACTATGACAGCACACGATGCTACCCCTGTATATTATGACAACACAGGCCGCTACTCCTGTATACTATGACAGCACAGGATGCTACCCCTTTATATTATGACAACACAGGCCACTCCTTCTGTATAGAAAGACAATACATGCCGCTCACCCTATATAATAATAGTAACAAGACACCACAGGCACCTCCCCCTGTATAAAAGGGCAACACAGCTCGCTCCCCCTGTAGAGTAGGACAACACATAGCGCTCCCCTGTATAGTATAATGCCATTATATGTATAGAATAGCGGTAACGGCGGGGTCTGCGCCACCTGTATTATGGTAACACCGGGGTCTGCGCCTCCTGTATTACGGTAACGGCGGGGTCTGTGCCACCTGTGTTACGGTAGCGGTGGGGTCTGCACCACCTGTATTATGGTAACGGCGGGGTCTGCGCCCCCTGTATTACGGTAACGGTGGGGTCTGCGCCGCCTGTATTACGGTAACGGGGGGGTCTGCGCTATCTGTATTATGGTAACGGCGGGGTCTGCGCTACCTGTATTATGGTAACGGCGGGGCATGCGCCACCTGTATTACGGTAACGGCGGGATCTGCGCTACCTGTATTACGGTAACGGCGGGGTCTGCGTCACCTGTATTACGGTAACGGGGGGGGGGGTCTGCGTCACCTGTATTACGGTAACGGCGGGGTCTGCGCCTCCTGTATTACGGTAACGGCGGGGTCTGCGCCACCTGTATAATGGTAATGGCGGAGTCTGCGCCACCTGTATTACGGTAACGGCGGGGTCTGCTCCACCTGTATTACGGTAACGGTGGGGTCTGCGCCTCCTGTATTACGGTAACGGTGGGGTCTGCGCCACCTGTATTTCGGTAACGGCAGGGTGTGCACCACCTGTATTACGGTAACGGCGGGGTCTGCTCCACCTGTATTACGGCAGCGGCGGGGTCTGCGCCACCTGTATTACAGTAATAGGACACTAGAGTGTCAGCCACCTGTACAGGGATAATGCAGCACCAGAGGCTGCTCCAGCTGCACTATAACAAGGCACCAGAGGCTGCTCCCCCTGTAGTACAGAACCTGACACCAGAGCTGCTCAGCCTATAGAATAATAATAATAATATCATTACCTGCTGCCAGACACAGCAATGGCTGCTCTCTGCTCCTGCTGCCTTGTGGGAATGATAGAAGGAAGGCGGAGCTCAGACCAGGGGAAAATGGCCGCCGCTCCTGACGTCACTGCACGGTAGATGCTAGAATCAAGTGGGCTAAGGGACCTTTTCCATTTGGGGGAGGAGTTACGACACAAGGGGGAGGAGCTACGCCAGCGGGATAGTTCCTCTACTGTCCACGCCACCAACTATTACCTTTAGTAATTAGGAGGTGAGCGAAGCGGAGCGGAGCGAGCCACCGTGCCCGAAGCGTGACGAGCGAAGCGAGCCCGCGAGGGTACTTTTCGGGTACCCTGTTCGCCCGTAGCTCCTCCCCCTGTCGACGTAGCTCCTCCCCTCAATACGTCACAAGGTCCCTTCAGCCCCTCCGATATAGAACCAACCGTCACTGCACGGACAGGGAACCTATTGCTGATGCCTGACTGGTCTACAAGAAAATGGCCGCCGGCCTCTTCCACTGAGGACATGTATGGTAATAGTCATTACAGAGTGCTGGGCTTTGGGCGGGGTGGAGGAGGGGAGGGGCCAGTAACCAGGTAGCAGCCGTTGCCAATCATACCCTACTTCCTGCCTGTGCGTTCCACCTTACTTCCGGACTGTGCGTTCCACATGCAGGAAGTGAGTTTTCATCGACTTGTGCAGCCTCACAGTGTTCGTGGAGATCAGGTAATGGCGTCTTACTATACAGGGGGAGCAGCCTGTGGTGTCCTGTTATTATTACTATACAGGGGGAGCAGCCTGTAGTGACCTGTTATTATTATTATTATACAGGGGGAGCGGCCTGTGGTGTCCTGTTATTAATATTATTATTATTATACAGCAGGAGCAGCCTGTGGTGTCTTGTTATTATTATACAGGATGAGCAGCCTGTGGTGTCCTATTTTTATTATTATTATTATTATTATTATTATTATACAGGTGGAGGAGCCTGTGGTGTCCTGATATTATTTGTATAGTCCTGTTATTATTATTATTATTATTATTATTATTACTACTATTATTATTATTATACAGAGGGAGCAGCTTGTGGTGTCCTGTAATTATTATTATTATACAGGAGGAGCAGCTTGTGGTGTCCTGTTATTATTATACAGGGGGAGTAGCCTGTGGTGTCCTTTTATTATTATTATACTGGAGGAGCAACCTGTGGTGTCCTGTTAATAAAGACATGTTATTATTTTTATGCTGGGGTGCAGCCTTTAGTGTCGTTGTTATTATTATTATTATTATTCATTTTATTATATGAAACTGTGGGGATTGAAAATATTGCTCAAATTCTCGGATATATTAAAGCAGAGACCATAATATCCCTGGCATGTGTAACAGATGATAATTGAAGCAGTATGAAGAAAATGTATATCACACACCTGGGAGTGTCACAGTGACATCATTTAGATCTATAGTAATAAAGGTACATGACTGGGGAGGTAAAGGGATCTGGGAGTGTCACTTTGACATCACTTATATCTATAGTAATAATACAGGGACATGACTGGGGAGGTGAGGGGATCTGGGAGTGTCACAGTGATGTCACTTATATCTATAGTAATAATACAGGGACATGACTGGGGAGGTGAGGGGATCTGGGAGCATCACTGTGACCTTATATCTATAGTAATAATACAGGGACATGACTGGGGAGGTGAGGGGGACCTGGGAGTGTCACAGTGACAAGAGAAAGAAAGTAGACTTCTTTGTGGGCCCACTCTTGTGAAGAAATAATTAGATATTCTCAAAGAGTAAAATATAACTTTTATTACAAATGATTAAGAAATTATTCAATCTCCTGAGAACAAATAATGTCTCCTGCCGCCTTTCCCCTGCCTGTCTCCTGCCGCCTTTCCCCTGCCTGTCTCCTGTTGCCTTTACCCCGTCTGTCTCCTGCCGCCTTTCCCCTGCCTGTCTCCTGCCACCTCCACCCTGCAGCCCACCTGCCTGTCTCCTGCCGCCTTTTCCCTGCTTGTCGCCTTTTCCCTGTCTCCTGCTCCCCCTGGCCGGTCTCCTGCCGCCTTTCCCCTGTCTCCTGCCACCCCCTCCCTGTCTCCTGCCACCTCCTTGCCTGTCTCCTGCAACCTTTCCCCTGCCTGTTTCCTGCAACCTTTCCCCTGCCTGTCTCCTGCAACCTTTTCCCTGCCTGTCTCCTGCCGCCTTTCCACCTCCTGTCTTCTGCCACCTCCTTGCCTGTCTTCTGCCACCTTTGCTACACCATCAGCTGGATCTGTGAATCCTGAGGTCACAGAGACTGTACGCCGCAGCTCCATGAATGAGGCCATGAAATTTCCCTCAGGAGACCCTGTCCCTTCACAACCAATTCTCACCCTTACACCACTTCATGGCTGCAGCCATACTCGTCTGACAACTCAGGACACATAGAGCACATGCTCCGTACGGGTCCTGCACATGAGCGGTGTACCGAACATCAGTTCATTGTGACTCCACCCACAATAGCGCTACACTCTAGATCAGTCCCACTATGCAGTACAGCCTTATGGTGCTGGGTCACAGGAACCTTGGAGACACTGACCAGGACTCTGTGGCTGTGAGCAAATAGGAGACTTAATGACCACTCTATTTTATATTTACTATGTTACATGTGCAATATGTTTTATGTATTATATTTATTCCAAGGAACTCCAGCTGTGGGGAACGGAGTCTTTATTACACATTACACGTTCTGTATTCTCTCTGATTCACAAAGGATGGACAAGGACAGGAGTCACAGGACTGAAAAGATAATAAATATCACCCTGGAGATCATCTACCTACTGACTGGGGAGGTGAGTGGATCTGGGAGCGTCACAGTGACCTTATATCTATAGTAATAATACAGGGACATGACTGGGGAGGTGAGGGGATCTGGGAGCATCACTGTGACTTTATATCTATAGTAATAATACAGGGACATGACTGGGGAGGTGAGGGGATCTGGGAGCATCACTGTGACATCACATATCTATAGTAATAATACAGGGACATGATTGGAGAGGTAAGGGGAACTGGGAGTGTCACAGGGACCTTATATCTTTAGTAATGATACAGGAACATAACTGGGGAGGTGAGCGGATCTGGGAGCGTCACAGTGACCTTATATCTATAGTGATAATACAGGGACATGACTGGGAAGGTGAGGGGATCAGGGAGCATCACTGTGGCCTTATATCTATAGTAATAATAGAGGGACATGACTGGGGAGGTGAGGGGATCTGGGAGCATCACTGTGACCTTATATCTATAGTAATAATACAGGAACATGACTGGGGAGGTGAGGGGATCTAGGAGTGTCACAGTGACATCACTTATATCTATAGTAATAATACAGGGACATGACTGGGGAGGTGATAGGATCTGGAAGCATCACTGTGACCTTATATCTATAGTAATAATACAGGGACATGACTGGGGAGGTGAGGGGATCTGGGTGCGTCACTGTGACATCTCTAATATCTATAGTCATAATACAGGAATATGACTGGGGATGTTAGGGAATCAGAGCATCACAGTGAGGTCACATATCTATAGTAATAATACAGGGATGTCACTGGGGAGGTGAGGGGATCTGGGAGCATTACAGTGACATCACGTATATCTATAGTAATAATACAGGGACTTGACTTGGGAGGTGATGGGATCTTGGAGATTCATAGTGACGTCACTCATCTATAGTAATAATACAGGGACATGACTGGGGAGGTGAGAGGATTTTAAAGCGTTACTGTTAAGTAACTTATATCTATAGTAAATACAGGGACTTGACTACGGAGGTGGGGGGATCTGGGAGCGGCGCAGTGATGTCACATATCTATAGCAATAACACAGGGGCATGACTGGGGAGGTGAGGTGATCTGGGATCGTCACAGTGGCATCACATATCTATAGTAAATACAGGGACATGACTGGGGAGGGAAGGGGATCTGGTAGCGACGCAGTGATGTCACATATCTATAGTAATAACACATGGACGTGACAGGGGAGGTGAGGTGATCTGGGAGTGTCACAGTGACATCACTTATATCTATAGTAATAATACAAGGACATGACTAGGGAGGTGAAGGGATCTGGGAGCATCACTTTGACGTCACATATATCTATAGTATTAATACAGGGACATAACTGCGGAGGTGAGGGGTTTGGGAGCGTCACAGTGATGTCACTTTTGTCTATAGTAATAAAACAGGGACATGACTGGGGAAGTGAGTGAATCTGGGAGTGTCACAGTGACATCACTTATATCTTTAGCAATAATTCAGGGACATGACTTGGTAGGTGAGGGGATCTGGGAGCATCACAATGACATCACTTATATCTATAGTAATAGTACAGTGATGTGACTGGGCAGGTGAGGGGATCTGGGATCGTCACAGTAGCATCACATATCTATAGTAAATACAGGGACATGACTGGGGAGGGAAGGGGATCTGGTAGTGACGCAGTGATGTCACATATCTATAGTAATAACACATGGACATGACAGGGGAGGTGAGGTGATCTGGGAGTGTCACAGTGACATCACTTATATCTATAGTAATCATACAAGGACATGACTGGGGAGGTGAAGGGATCTGGGAGCATCACTTTGACGTCACATATATCTATAGTATTAATACAGGGACATAACTGCGTAGGTGAGGGGTTTGGGAGCATCACAGTGATGTCACTTTTGTCTATAGTAATAAAACAGGGACATGACTGGGGAAGTGAGTGAATCTTGGAGTGTCACAGTGACATCACTTATATCTTTAGTAATAATTCAGGGACATGACTGGGGAGGTGAGGGGGTCTTGGAGCCTGACAGTGACATCACTTATATCTATAGTAATAATACAGGGACACGACTGAGGAGGTTAAGGGATCTTGCAGCTTCATAGTGACGTCACTTATATCTATAGTAATAATACAGGGACATGACTGGGGAGGTGATGGGATCTGGGAGTGTATATATTGATATTTGATGTCTCCACCATTACACAGGATTACACAATAGTGAAGAAGACATCCAATGGGTGTGAGACACCCAGCAGCCATCCCCGTGTATCAGGAGGACTGAGTAGAACCCAGAGCCCAATCACGGTGCCTCCACCTCACTCACTGACACATGAGAGACACAATGACAAGAAGATCCTGGAACTCACCAACAAGATCATTCAACTGCTGACTGGAGTGGTGACTGCTGGGAATGGGGCATTATACAGTAACAACGGGGGATGTGTCTGGGTGATGACTGGAGAGGTGACTGCTGGGAAGGGGACATTATACAGTAACACCGGGGGATGTGTCTGGGTGATGACTGGAGAGGTGACTGCTGGGAATGGGACATTATACAGTAACACCAGGGGACTTGTCTGGGTGATGACTGGAGAGGTGACTGCCGGGAATGGAGCATTATACAGTAACACCGGGTAATGTGTCTGGGTGATGACTGGAGAGGTGACTGCCGGGAATGGGGCATTATACAGTAAAACCGGGGGATGTGTCTGGGTGATGACTGGAGAGGTGACTGCTGGGAATGGGACATTATACAGTAACACCAGGGGATGTGTCTGGGTGATGCCTGGAGAGGTTACTGCTTGGAATGGGACATTATACAGTAACACCAGGGGACGTGTCTGGGTGATGACTGGAGAGGTGACTGCTGGGAATGTAACATTATACAGTAACACCGGGGGATGTGTCTGGGTGATGACTGGAGAGGTGACTGCTGGGAAGGGGACATTATACAGTAATACCGGGGAATGTGTCTGGGTGATGACTGGAGAGGTGACTGCTGGGAATGGGGCATTATACAGTAACACCAGGGGACGTGTCTGGGTGATGACTGGAGAGGTGACTGCTGGGAATGGGGCATTATACAGTAACACCGGGGGATGTGTCTGGGTGATTACTGTATCACTGTGTGTGTCTGGTTCCTATAATATGTCAGGATGTCACTGTCTATGTCTCCATGCAGGAGGAGGAGTATATAGAGGAACACAGGGGTCTGTACAAGGACGTGATGATGGAGAATCACCGGCCCCTCACATCACTGGGTAAGAGGAGACTGTCATGTATTGTACAGGGGAGAGCAGGTATGGGGGCCCCTATATACACACATCACCTGATAATCACATATATACACTGTACTCAGTCAATGTGTGTCTCCTACAGATGGACCCAGTAACAGATATACCCCAGTGAGACGTCCCCGTCCTCTGTATTCCCAGTATTGTACAGAGGAGAATCACAGAACCTCACAGGAGGATCAGGTAGGTGGGATTTAGGGTCTCCCAAATATACCAAAGTGACTGTCACTATAGAAACATAGAATTTGTCGACAGATAAGAACCACTTGGCCCATCTAGTCTGCCCCTTATTTTTTTATTTTTTTTATCACTAACCTTATTTGATCCTTATTTCTTTGTAAGGATATCCTTATGTCCATCCCATGCATGTTTAAATTGCTCTACTGTCTTAGCCTCTACCACCTCTGATGGGAGGCTATTCCACTTGTCCACTACCCTTTCTGTGAAATAATTTTTCCGCAAATTTCCCCTGAACCTCCCGCCCCCTCCAGTCTCAGTGCATGTCCTCGTGTCCTATTGCTTCTCTTCATTTGGAGAATGTTTCCCTCCTGGACTTTGTTAAAAGCCTTCATATATTTGAAAGTTTCTATCATGTCCCCCCTTTCCCTTCTCTGCTCCAAACTATACATATTGAGATTTCTTAGTCTTTCTGGGTATGTTTTGTGATGTAGGCCATGCACCATTTTAGTTGCCCTCCTTTGTACAGTTTCTAATGTATTAATATCCTTTTGAAGATATGGCCTCCAGAACTGAATACAGTATTCTAGATGAGGCCGTACCAATGACCTATACAGTGGCATTATTACTTCTTTCTTTCTGTTACTGATTCCTCTCCCAATGCAGCCAAGCATCTGACTAGCCTTTCTCATTGCTTTGTTACATTGCTTATCTGCCTTTATATCACCTGAAATAGTGACTCCTAGATCCCTTTCCTCCTCAGTAGTTTCCAGTATAGTGCCATTAATACTATATTTAGCTTTAGGATTTTTGAGACCCAAGTGCATGATTTTGCATTTTTTGGCATTAAACTGTAATTGCCAGACTCTTGACCATTCCTCTAGTCTACCTAGATCCTCAATCATTTGTTTTGCCCCACCTGGTGTGTCTACCCTGTTGCATACCTTTGTGTCATCTGCAAAAAGGCATACTTTCCCTTTAATGCCATTTGCAATGTCGCCAATAAAGATATTAAAAAGCACTGGTCCAAGTACAGATCCCTGGGGTACTCCACTGGTAACATTTCCCTCCTGTGAATGCACTCCATTTACCACAACTCTCTGTTTTCTATCATGTAACCAAGATCTTATCCATTCAATAATCCTAATATCCAATCCCAAACTTTCAAGTTTATTTAGCAGTCTGCGATGTGGACTGTGTCAAAAGCCTTACTAAAGTCTAGATAAGGTATATCCATGGCTCCACCTTTATCCATCACTTTAGTCACACAATCAAAAAAGTCAATAAGATTTGTTTGACATGATCTTCCCCCAGTGAATCCATGCTGTTTGGGATCCAGTAAATTGCCGGATTTGAGATAATCTACAACTCTTTCTTTTAAGAGTGTTTCCATCAATTTCCCTACTACTGATGTAAGACTCACTGGTCTGTAGTTGTTTGCCTCTTCCTTGCTTACACTTTTGTGCAGTGGGACTACGTTTGCTCTTTTCCAGTCCCCTGGAATTTCTCCTGTAGCTAATGACTGGTTGAATAATTCTGTCAATGGTGCTACCAGCACCTCTTTAAGTTCTTTTAATATCCTTGGATCTAATGTGTAGAGAAGCTGTATGTGTCTTATACAATGATATTATACTGTTTCACCTCAATTTAAATTGTATTTCTCTTTCATCCACTAGGGGACACTGGAGTCTTATACAGTAGGGGTCTAAAGCTTGCAACCGGAGGTGTGGCACAATCTAAAATTAGCATTGTCTGCACAGACGGCTCCTCCCCCTTCACATCCCTCCTCCCTCAGTTTGAAAAATTGTGCCTAGGAGGTAACATTACAGAAAACTCAGGCTGCGTCAACCTAATGAAAAGGGGGACAAAAGCCTTTGAATTAGAGAGACAATGATCCCATATAAAGGGATCTGCATCTCTCTATGGAAAATCCGGAGCACAGAGTCAGCATTTCCATGGGCAGTGAGTACTGGTGGTTAATATGGGCTTTAGATAGAAAGGAAGAGGCTATTAGCAGACTCCTTCCAATTCCCATAACTTGAGGTTTAAATAATTATTATTATCTGGCCAGTGTGCACGCTGCTGCCTCCAGGCTTCCTGTAACTTATGTCCTGGCAGACTAGCAGCGCAGCTCCCCCGCCGCCCGACTTCTTTTATACACACAGCGCATGCTCAAACACTCCCTGGCTGGCTTCTACTCCCGCTGCATGTCAGCTCCCCCCCCCCCCCCCCCCTCTACATCGGAGGGAGACGCATCGCGGCTGTCAGCGGCGGCATCCTCACATACAGCGGGGACGCGCACTGACCTCCCGCCACACGCTGAAATGGTTTCTCGCCCTCTCCCACCGCCAGCGGAGGGATACACAGCGCTCCTGTCAGTAGCAGCATCACACACACTACGGGCGCTTGGGAAGTGGGTCCACCGCCCGCTCAGATGATCTCTCGTCCCTTCCCGCCGCCAGCGGAGGGCTGAGGGTGACGACAAAGGGGGAAGTTAATAGAAACTGACCCTCTTGCTAGTAAGCCCGGCCTGGGGCAGCCGTTAAGGGGGTAGAGTGACCCTAGGAAGGACCCAGAGAGCCTTAGTAATATATATTTATTAAATAAATGGCGGCCATTTTTAAATGAATAGAGGCGCCAAAAGGACTCTCTCAGGCGTTATTACCTTTAGAATAGACGGGCTTCCTGGCCGGTCAGAGCAGAGGGAGGGGTTATTATAATAGAGCAACTGCTCCCTCTACTGGACATTTGTATTTAGGACTCTCTCAGGCGTTATTACCTTTAGAATAGACGGGCTTCCTGGCCGGTCAGAGCAGAGGGAGGGGTTATTATAATAGAGCAACTGCTCCCTCTACTGGACATTTGTATTTAGGACTCTCTCAGGCGTTATTACCTTTAGAATAGACGGGCTCCCTGGGCGGTCAGAGCAGAGGGACGGGTTATTATAATAGAGCAACTGCTCCCTCTACTGGACATTTGTATTTAGGACTCTCTCAGGCGTTATTACCTTTAGAATAGACGGGCTTCCTGGCCGGTCAGAGCAGAGGGAGGGGTTATTATAATAGAGCAACTGCTCCCTCTACTGGACATTTGTATATAGGACTCTCTCAGGCGTTATTACCTTTAGAATAGACGGGCTCCCTGAGCGGTCAGAGCAGAGGGACGGGTTATTATAATAGAGCAACTGCTCCCTCTACTGGACATTTGTATTTAGGACTCTCTCAGGCGTTATTACCTTTAGAATAGACGGGCTTCCTGGCCGGTCAGAGCAGAGGGAGGGGTTATTATAATAGAGCAACTGCTCCCTCTACTGGACATTTGTATTTAGGACTCTCTCAGGCGTTATTACCTTTAGAATAGACGGGCTTCCTGGCCGGTCAGAGCAGAGGGAGGGGTTATTATAATAGAGCAACTGCTCCCTCTACTGGACATTTGTATTTAGGACTCTCTCAGGCGTTATTACCTTTAGAATAGACGGGCTCCCTGGGCGGTCAGAGCAGAGGGACGGGTTATTATAATAGAGCAACTGCTCCCTCTACTGGACATTTGTATTTAGGACTCTCTCAGGCGTTATTACCTTTAGAATAGACGGGCTTCCTGGCCGGTCAGAGCAGAGGGACGGGTTATTATAATAGAGCAACTGCTCCCTCTACTGGACATTTGTATTTAGGACTCTCTCAGGCGTTATTACCTTTAGAATAGACGGGCTCCCTGGGCGGTCAGAGCAGAGGGACGGGTTATTATAATAGAGCAACTGCTCCCTCTACTGGACATTTGTATTTAGGACTCTCTCAGGCGTTATTACCTTTAGAATAGACGGGCTTCCTGGCCGGTCAGAGCAGAGGGACGGGTTATTATAATAGAGCAACTGCTCCCTCTACTGGACATTTGTGTTTAGGACTCTGCTGCAATGGATTTTCAATGGATTCTGACAGGCATTTTTATGCTTTAGATTTTCAAGGGACTTCTAAACAAAAGATCCCGATGAAATTATGGGAACGACTGGATCACAACCCCGACCTCAGAACTGAAATACATTTGGGTGTGTGAGGGTTGCAACGAGGCTGGTGATATTATTATTATAAATTGTTATTTTTTTGTTTTGTGTGTAGTGTTTAGAAAGATCCAGCTAGGGGGATCCAGTGTACCTTTACTCCCAGCACCCGTTACCGTCTTTCTGTTCCTATTATAAAGGGGGGAAGCACTGAAGAGCGCTCTGTGGGGTACGGCTTCAAATGTCAAAAGCACTTACCACCAACACTAAGACTTATTATGTTTCCACAAAATGTAGTAAGATGAGCAAGGGTGAGCGGCTCCTGGGTATGCGTTGCCTGTCTAGTTAAGGGCGTCCAGCACGGGAGGAAGGCTCCGCCAAGGTCATGGGAGCAAGCCCTAACAGGTATTTCAAAGGAAATGTCAGAATCCCGCAAACAGCAGTCGGAAAGGACTGAGGGATTCTCAAAGACTATGGAGGAATTTCTGATTTAAATTAATCCCTCCTGCGCAAGCATAAAGAAATGCGAACAAGTCGATTAAGAGAACCATCCTCATCTTACACGAAGGAGGAAGAAGGTCTTATTATAGATAAAGTGGCAAGATACTTAAGTCTGCCTTAGATCAGGACTTTAGATTCCCTTATAGAAGCGGTTATAGAGACCCTAAACTTCAGGGAGTAAGAAGTTAAGGATACAGAGAGTTTTCGATTGATTCGTATCCCACAATCGTTGCCAGTAGTGCTCCCTGTTCCTAGAACTCCCCAGACTCAGATGGCGAATGCTTGGAAGCAGCCTGATAAACGCTTTCAAGTGCCAAGGAGGTTTGAATTTAAGAATCCTTTATCAAAAAGTGTAATGGTTAAATGGCCTACTGGGCATTTTCAAACAAGGCAATGTCACCTAGGCCTAGCGTGACCACCTTAAAGGATATGTCAGGTTGCACACTGCATCAAAAGCAATTTTTGTACCAGCACATTGTCACATGGACTGGGCGTGAATAGGTAGCATGGAGGAGGTTTCTCAGTAGCAGAGCATATTGGAGAATTAGCTGCTTATCTGTGCCAGGCTTCAAAGGACGCTCATTAAATAACAGTCAGTTATTGCAGGTTTGGAACTAGGACAGTTAATGGTATCCATGGACATAAGGGATGCATTCCTGCATATTCCGATTTGGACCCCCCACCAAGCTTACTTAAGATTTGCACTGGTGCAGGATCCTTTCCAAATGAAGGGTCCTACCATTCGGTCTATCATCAGCCCCAGGACTCTTTTACGAGGATCATGGCAGTAATGGTGGCAGGATTGAGACGATCTCCTGATCAAAGCCTCCTCTCAAGAACGGCTCATCAAGGATGCTCAGACATCTTATCAACTTCTCATTCAACATGGGTGAATGGTGAATTTCCAGAAACCTAACCTCAGACCAATGCAACGGATTCCATTCCTATATCTCATCTTGGACACAGTAAGATTGAGGGCTTTCTTACCAGAGAACACGTTCCAGGACCTACAGAGGCTAGTGACTCAGGTACTGAGGACACAGACGGTCTCCCTGCACCTCTCTGTGCAACTTCTTGGGATGATGGTGACGTCTTTCAAGGCTCTCTAGTACAGCTGACTTCACTTACGACCATTCCCAATGAACGTTACTGCTCAGGGACCAGGGTAACACTGGCTCCTGCATCGAAGGATCCGATTTCCACAAGAGATACGGATCTCCTTAATTGGGTGGTCGTTCCACTAAAACCTTGCAGCAGGCAAGAATTTGGAATTTAGGATTGGAGAATTCTCCCAACAAATGCCAGTCTCAGAGGTTGGGGAAGCTGTCCTAGAGACCCATCACTTTCAGGGCAAATGGACTTTACTGGAGAGCGGGTTACCCATAACCATTCTCGAACTGAGAAGCAGTTTACAATTCGCTTCCCTTAGCTGAAGATATAGTCAGTGGTCAACAGTGAACCGGAAAGCAGATTATCACAGTCGCCAGGACTGCATCCAGGCGAGCGGTGCTTACACAGATCTTCGACATGATGGTGAGTAGATGGTGTCTACCTCAGGTGGACCTGATGGCGTCTCGACAAAATCATTAGCTGCCCAGGTATGTGTCCAGGACAAGAGATCCAGCAGCAGAGGAAGTGGACACGCTGACACTTCCTTGGTGTTACAGAAGGGTTTACATTTTTCCGCCTTTCCCACTCATACCCCGAATTCTCCAAAAAGGGGTAATACGAGAGCGAGTATGGGCAATTCTCATAGCACCAAGTTGGCCCTGTAGAGGTTGGTACTCGGACTTACGGGGGATACTAGCGGAGGACCCTTGGCGGTTACCTCGAAGGGAGGACCGGCTATATCGGGCCGTTCCTCCACTCAGACCTGAACAGGCTACGTTTAATGGCGTGGCTGTTGAGACCCGGATCTTAAGAGTGAGAGGGATACCAAGAATAGCTATTCCTAAAGATGATCGCTGCTCGAAAGCCGGTGACACCCATGTACGACTGCAGACATTAGAAGAAGTACATGGACTGGTGTTAGGAACATGGGTAGAATTAGACGAACGTCCACTTACCCAGACTTCTACTTTTCACTCCAGCTGGTCTAGGTGAAGGACTAAGACTAGGTTCCTTGAAGGTTCAAGTTTCGGCTCTCTCCATCCTATTTCAACAGCGGTTAGCGTCCTTAGAAGAGGTTTAAACCTTTTTACAGGGGGTTCTGAGGATACAACCTCCTTTCCGTCCTCCCACTGCGCAGAGGGACTTAGATTTGTAGTTGGAATTTTTGAGATCACCATCTTTTGAGCCGTTGGAAAGAACAGACCTGCAATATCTCTCTTGGAAGGTCACGTTATTACTTGCCTTGGCTTCGGCCGGAAGGGTTTCGGTGTAAGGAGCCCTATCAGGTTAGAGTCCTTTGTTAATTTTCCAGAAGGATAAGGCCAAACTCCGTACATGAGCGGATTTTCTTCCTAAGGTCGTTTCAGGTAAACCAACCGATTGTGGTCCCATCCTTTCAGGGATTCGCAGATGGGGACGTGTCTTTGGATGTTGTCCGAGCTTACGAATATACTACAAGTTACGTCGTCCTTTAGAAGGTCGGACCATTGGTTTGGTCCAAAGAATGGTTGGCCAGCATCTAGGCAGTCTTTGTTTAGATGGAATAGCTTTGCCAATCGGCAAGCTAATATTTCCTGTGGTAAGCAGTTTCCAGTTCAGACTGGTGCTCATAATACCAGATCAGTGCGTGCCTCATGGGCGGCTATTCGAGGTGCTTCCACTACTCAATTTTGCAGAGCGACAACGTGGTCTTCAGCCCACACATTCGCAAACTTTTACAGGTTTGATACCTTGGCGTCCGGAAATTCTAAGTTCGGACGTTTAGTTTTGCAGGCCATCGACAGCACTCCCTCCCTTGGGGATAACTTTGGGACGTCCCCTACTGTATAAGACTCCAGTGTCCCCTAGTGGATGAAAGATAAAAGAGGGTTTTGGTACTTACCGATAAATCCATTTCTCTGAATCCTCTAGTGGACACTGGACGCCCGCCTCGGTGCTGTCAACATGCTGTGTTCAAAGTTCTTGTTCAAACAGTTCGTGCAAACAGCGTTGGTTTTTCTGTTAAGAGTTTCTTGGATGCTGTTTGCTTTGTTGTACGGTTCGGTTCCTCGCCAAGTCCTATAGTATCATGTCCTATTCTCTCAGTCAAATTTTTCAAACTGATGGAGGAGGGATGTGAAGGGGGAATGAGCCAGCTGTGCAGACAATGCTAATTTTAGATTGTGCCACACCTCCGGTTGCAAGCTTCACACCCCTACTGTATAAGACTCCAGTGTCCCCTAGAGGATTCAGAGAAATGGATTTATCGGTAAGTACCAAAATCATATTTTTTTGGGTTATTTAGGTAGAACGTCTTTCTCGTATAAAGGCAGAAGATATAAGGAGAGAAGAAGAGACATATGTGACTGATATAAAGGCAGAAGATATAGAGGAAGAAAAAGAGACGTATGTGACTGATATAAAGGCAGAAGATATAAGGAGAGAAGAAGAGACGTATGTGACTGATATAAAGGCAAAAGATACAGAGGAAGAAGAAGAGACGTATGTGACTGATATAAAGGCAGAAGATACAGAGGGAGAAGAAGAGACGTATGCGACTGATATGATGACAGAAGATACAGAGGGAGAAGAAGAGACGTATGTGACTGATATAAAGGCAGAAGATACAGAGGGAGAAGAAAAGACATATGCGACTGATATGATGACAGAAGATACAGAGGGAGAAGAAGAGACGTATGTGAGGGGTGATCAGCAGTGTAAGGAGGAGGAGATCCCTACAGATATCAGCACAGGTGAGTAATAAACACTTATTACAGAAGTAACATATTCTCATTGCTCAGTCACTACAGCAATCTCTTATTCTACACCATCCTCTGCCATCATCCCAGTTCTCAGTTGGGTGTTTATAACACAAGGTTATCCATGACAAACATCAGATGAAGAGAGTTATTACACACATCACTATAGTGTTATTAAAAGTAACAAGCAGAAGTTTTTAGGGATCATATATAAGTAGTAGTGTGTTTTTTGTAAAGCGCCTAATTTGTATGGGATCTAAATTTCTCAGTTTAGCAACCATTTATTAAATAACCTTCATTTTGTTAGATGATGCAGGTATTAAAAAACTCCTTGTATATAGTAGACCTATTTGGCCATTTGTGTCATGTTTACTATATCTTTTCATTTAGTGAGGTGTAGTCGTGGTGTAAAGGACAGTTTGTGATTCCTGATTAGTTAAAAAAACAAATACCAAATACTGAACAACATCACCAAACAGGTAATTTCAACTTTAAACTTGTCATTTATTTTGTACTGTCTGGACATGGCTACTAATAACAGATGCACAGACATAATTCTTAAAGCTATGTGTGCAAATGCTAGGAGATTAGGAGACAAAATTACAGAGCTAATTGTGATAATGACCAGGGATAACCTGGATATTGTGGCAATTACAGAGTCATAGTGCAATGAGAATCATGACTGGGACATAGCTATACCAGGATACAATTTATTTAGGAAGGATAGAATGGTCAGTGTAGGAGGAAGGGTAGCAATGTATGTGGGAAAAAAGCATAAATGCTACTTCAATTAATACAAAATATTGAAGACAAATCAGGCCCTTTTGGTCACCACAGAAATCGTGAAAAAGGACATTATTCGCATTGGGGTGATCTCTAGACCACGTGGCCTGGGGCAGGATTTGGACAGGAATCTATTGTTGGACATCACTAAAATGGCTTTAAAGGGAGAAGTCCTAATCATAGGAGGCATTAATTTACCTGATGCAAGGGGTGGGGTCTTTTGCAATTTCAGCTGCAAGTGGTAAATTCCTTACAGGGAGCATCTCTCAATAAACAGCAGATATTTCCCTTCTGCATAGAAGAGCGGTCCGGAAAGAAAGAAATAAACTTCCTTTTTGGGAGCACTCTTGTTAACTTAATTGCAATTAAAATATAACCTTTAATAACTATGCACTAAAAATTCATATATATGGATCTTACTTAATTAAAAGAAAGATTACTATTGACTGAATTGTCTTACTATCAGTATTATATCAATCAGGGTGAAAAATATTTTATTTAGAAGAAATATATTCATATGTGTAATACTTAACCATCTAGAACACTGCCAGAGATCCGTGGGCTCTCCCTATTGTTTCCTGTAAATAGAATCAGTTACATGTGCATGGTATCCACACACACACCTTATTCATTATCATTTTCAGAAGGGAGAGGCTGAGGCTAATATATACTGTCTATGTATGGTAGGTATCTCTTCCATACCTACCATACATAGACAGGAAAACTATGTATATAGGAAACTATAGGTCTGTAAGACAATACAGAAGGAAACTATAGGTCAGTAAGACAATACAGAAGAAACTATAGGTCAGTAAGACAATACAGAAGAAACTTTAGGTCAGTAAGACATTACAGAAGAAACTATAGGTCTGTAAGACAATACAGAAGGAAACTAGGTCAATACAACAATACAGAAGAAACTATAGGTCAGTAAGGCAATACAGAAGGAAACTATAGGTCAGTAAAACAATACAGAAGGAAACTATAGGTCAGTAAGACAATACAGAAGAAACTATAGGTCAGTAAGGCAATACAGAAGAAACTATAGGTCAGCAAGACAATAGAGAAGGAAACTATAGGTCAGCAAGACAATAGAGAAGGAAACTATAGGTCAGTAAGACAATACAGAAGGAAACTAGGTCAGTAAGACAATACAGAAGAAACTATAGGTCAGTAAGACATTACAGAAGAAACTATAGGTCAGTAAGACAATACAGAAGAAACTATAGGTCAGTAAGACAATACAGAAGAAACTATAGGTCAGTAAGACATTACAGAAGGAAACTAGGTCAGTACAACAATACAGAAGAAACTATAGGTCAGTAAGACAATACAGAAGAAACTATAGGTCAGCAAGACAATAGAGAAGGAAACTATAGGTCAGTAAGACAATACAGAAGAAACTATAGGTCAGCAAGACAATAGAGAAGGAAACTATAGGTCAGTAAGACAATACAGAAGGAAACTAGGTCAGTAAGACAATACAGAAGAAACTATAGGTCAGTAAAACATTACAGAAGAAACTATAGGTCAGTAAAACATTACAGAAGAAACTATAGGTCAGTAAAACAATACAGTCAGAAACTATAGGTCAGTAAAGGGCCCTACACACTTAAAGATTATCTGTCCAATCTAGCTGATTGGAAAGAAAATCTGGCAATGTCTGGGAGCAAATGACAATCAACCATTTGCTCCCAAAATCAAGTTCAGATAAATTGGTTTAATGAAACAAATGTAACCAATTTGACTGAAAGTCCATTTTTGTCTGTTTTCCAATCTTTGAGAGCAAATAGTAAATTGCCATGTGCTCCCAGACATTGCCAGATTTTCTTTCCAATCAGCCAGATTGGACAGATAATCTTTTACTGTGTAGGGCCCTAAGACAATACAGTAAGAAACTATAGGTCAGTAAGACAATACAGAAGAAACAATAGGTCAGTAAGACAATACAGTAGGAAACTATATAGGTCCGTAAGACAATACAGTAGGAAACTATAGGTCAGTAAGACAATACAGTAGGAAACTATATAGGTCGGTAAGACAGGAAACTATAGGTCAGTAAGACAGTGATACAGTAGGAAACTATAGGTCAGTAAAACAATACAGAAGAAACTATAGGTCAGTAAGACATTACAGAAGGAAACTAGGTCAGTAAAACAATACAGAAGAAACTAGGTCAGTAAAACAATACAGAAGAAACTATAGGTCAGTAAAACAATACAGAAGAAACTATAGGTCAGTAAGACAATACATAAGGAAACTATAGGTCAGTTAGACAATACAGTAGGAAACTATAGGTCAGTAAGACAATACAGAAGAAACTATAGGTCAGTAAAGACAATACAATAGGAAACTACAGGTCAGTAAGACAAAACAGTAGGAAACTAGGTCAGTAAGACAATACAGTAGGAAACAGGTAAGTTAGCCAATACAGTAGAAAACTGTAGGCCAGTAAGACAATACAAAAGGAAACTGTAGGTCAGTAAGACAATACAAAAGGAAACTGTAGGTCAGTAAGACAATACAAAAGGAAACTGTATTTCAGTAATACAATACAGTGGGAAACTAGGTCAGTAAAACAATACAGTAAGACACCATAGGTCAGTAAGAAACTATAGGTCAGTAAGACAATACAATAAGAAACTATAGGTCAGTAAGACAATACAGTAAGAAACTATAGGTCAGTTAGACAATACAGTAAACTATAGGTCAGTAAGACAATACAGTAGGAAACTGTAGGTCAGTAAGACAATACAGTAAGAAACTAGGTCAGTAAGACAATACAGTAAGAAACTGTAGGTCAGTAAGACAATACAGTAGGAAACTGTAGGTCAGTAAGACAATACAGTAGGAAACTATAGGTCAGTAAGACAATACAGAAGGAAACTATAGGTCAGTAAGACAATACAGAAGGAAACTATGGGTCAGTAAGACAATACAGTAGGAAACTATAGGTCAGTAAGACAATACAGTAGGAAACTATAGGTCAGTAAGACAATACAGTAGGAAACTATAGGTCAGTAAGACAATACAGTAAGAAACTATAGGTCAGTAAGACAATACAGTAAGAAACTATATGTCAGTAGAACAATACAATAGTAAACATCTACAAAGCCTTTTTCTCTTACGTCCTAGAAGATGCTGGGGACTCCGTATGGACCATGGGGTATAGACGGGCTCTGCAGGAGACATGGGCACCTAAAAAGAACTTTTCCTATGGGTGTGCACTGGCTCCTCCCTCTATGCCCCTCCTCCAGTTAGATTCTGTGCCCAGAGGAGAATGGGTGCACTGCAGAGAGCTCTCCTGAGTTTTCTGTAGAAAAATAATTTTGTTAGGTTTTTTATTTTCAGGGAGCACTGCTGGCAGCAGGCTCCCTGCATCGTGGGACTGGTGGGAGAGAAGCAGACCTACTTAACTGACAGGCTCTGCTTCTAAGGCTACTGGACACCATTAGCTCCAGAGGGAGTCGGAACACAGGTCTCGCCCTGGGGTTCGTCCTGGAGCCGCGCCGCCGTCCTCCTCACAGATGCTGGAAGATAGAAGCCGGGCGAGTATGAGAAGATAGAAGACATCTCAGGTGGCAGAAGACTTCAGGTCTTCGTGAGGTACCGCTGCGCGCCATTGCTCCCAGACACAACACACAGAGGCAGCACTGATGGGTGCAGGGTGCAGGGGGGGGGGGGGGCACCCTGGGCAGCAATAATCCTCAAAGTGTGATGCACAAAGAGTATGATTAGGCTGCGGAGGCAGTAAATCACAGATCCCCCGCCATTTTATTACAATTGCACTGGGACCGAAGCCCGCCGTCGGGTGGGCGGAGCTTGATCCTCAGCACTAACCAGCGCCATTTTCTCCACAGAAGCTGCATGAGAACGCTGGCTCCCCGGTCTTTCCCCTGCTGGGGGGCACATTGGTAACGCAGTGAGTGGGAATTGGATGGAGATATATATATATATATATATATATATATATATATACGCTATCTGGTCATTTATTTTTTCCGGTGTTATTTAGGAGCTGGGTGTGTGCTGGCATACTCTCTCTCTGTCTCTCCTAAGGGCCTGGTTGGGGTTTTGCCCCCTTGTAGGTTGATCCCTGTGTGTGGGGTGTCGGTACGTGCGTGTCGACATGTCTGAGGCGGAACGCTTCTCCAAGGAGGAGGTGGAGCAAATGAGTGGTGTGTCCCCGTCGGTAGTGCCGACTCAGGAATGGATGGACATGTGGCATATGTTGAATGCAAGTGTGGCATCTTTAAATAAGAGGTTTGATAAGGCTGAATCCAGGGAGGCATCAGGGGGTCAATCCTCGAATTGGACCGACTCACAGGGCCCGTCGGGGTCGCAAAAACGTCCCTTAGCACAAATTGTGGACACTACTACCGACACGGACTTTGATTCCAGTGTCGACTATGATGAAGTAAAATTGCAACCTAAGGTGACAAAAACATTCAGTGTATGATTGTGGCAATAAGGGATGTGTTGCATATTGAGGATGAACCCTCGGTCCCCGACCACAAGGGTACACATGTTTAAGGGTAAGAAACAGATTATTTATTTTCCCACATCTCATGAACTAAATGAGTTCTTTGAAAAGGCTTGGGAGACTCCGGAGAAGAGACCGCAGATCCCAAAAATTATTTATATGGCATACCCCTTCCCTAAACAGGACAGGGGGCGTTGGGAATCACCTCCCACTGTGGACAAGGCCTTAACGCGCCTGTCCAAGAAAGTGGCGCTAACGTCTCCAGACACAGCGGCCCTCAAGGATCCTGCAGATCGCAGGCAGGAGACTACTTTAAAGTCTATTTATTCGCATACTGGAGCTGTGCTAAGACCGACTATTGTGTCGGCATGGGTATGTAGCGCAATTTCAGCATGGACAGATGATCTGACGGCTGAATTTGATACCATGGATAGAGATACTATATTGTTAATTCTAGCCCATATTAAAGACGCAGTCTTATTTATGAGAGATGGTCAAAGGGATATTGGATTGCTAGCTTCCAGAGCCAATGCCATGTCTATCTCAGCGAGACGATCCTTATGGACTCGCCAATGGACGGGTGATGCGGATTCCAAAAAACATATGGAAGTCCTACCCTATAAGGGAGACGTATTGTTTGGGGATGGGCTGACGGACCTGGTTTCCACAGCTACCGCAGGTAAATCAAATTTTCTCTAACGTCCTAGTGGATGCTGGGGACTCCGTAAAGACCATGGGGAACAGATGGGCTCCGCAGGAGACTGGGCACTCTAAGAAAGAATTAGTACTACTGGTGTGCACTGGCTCCTCCCGCTATGCCCCTCCTCCAGACCTCAGTTAGAATCTGTGCCCGGCCAGAGCTGGGTGCTTTTAGTGGGCTCTCCTGAGCTTGCTAATAAGAAAGTATTTTAGTTAGGTTTTTTATTTTCAGAGAGCTTCTGCTGACAACAGACTCTCTGCTACGAGGGACTGAGGGAAGAGAAGCGAACCTACTCACTGAAGCTAGGTTGCGCTTCTTAGGCTACTGGACACCATTAGCTCCAGAGGGATCGAACACAGGTACGTTGGTCGTACGTTCGCGGAGCCGCGCCGCCGTCCCCCTCGCAAAGCCAGAAGTCAGAAGCCGGCAGAAGCAAGAAGCCATCGAAATCGGTGGCAGAAGACTCCTGTCTTCACATGAGGTAGCGCACAGCACTGCAGCTGTGCGCCATTGCGCCCACACTACCCACACACTCTGGTCACTGTAGGGTGCAGGGCGCAGGGGAGGGGGGGGCGCCCTGGGCAGCAATTAGGATACCTCTTGGCAAAAAGACACATATATACAGCCGGCCACTGTATATATGTACGAGCCCCCGCCATTTTATTTACACAGACCCGGGACAGAAGCCCGCCGCTGAGGGGCGGGGCCTTCTTCCTCAGCACTCACCAGCGCCATTTTCTCTCCACAGCTCCGCTGAGAGGAAGCTCCCCAGGCTCTCCCCTGCAGTATCCAGGTAGAAAAAGGGTAAAAAGAGAGGGGGGGGGGGGCACATAAATTTAGGCGCAAATTGTCATAAACAGCATCTACTGGGTAAACACTAAATTACTGTGTAATCCCTGGGGTGTGTGCTGGCATACTCTCTCTCTCTGTGTCCCCAAAAGGCCTTTGTGGGGGTCCTGTCCTAAAGTGAGCATTCCCTGGGTGTGTGCAGTGTGTCGGTACGTTTGTGTCGACATGTTTGACGAGGAAGGATACGTGGAGGCAGAACAAGTGCAGATGAATGTGGGGTCGCCGCCGACGGCGCCGACACCTGATTGGATGGATATGTGGAAGGTGTTAAATGATAACATAAGCTCCTTGCATAAGAGGTTGTATAAAGCTGAAGCCTTGGGACAGTCAGGGTCTCAACCCATGTCTGATCCTACAGCTCAGAGGCCGTCAGGGTCTCAAAAGCGCCCGCTATCCCAGATTGTTGACACAGATATCGACACGGATTCTGACTCCAGTGTTGATGACGATGATGCTAAGTTGCAGCCTAAATTGACTGAAGCCATCCGCTACATGATTATAGCAATGAAGGATGTGTTGCACATATCAGAGGAAAACCCTGTCCCTGACAAGAGGGTTTATATGTATGGGGAGAAGAAGCAAGAAGTGACTTTTCCCCCTTCACATGAATTAAATGAATTGTGTGAAAAAGCGTGGTATTCCCCTGATAGGAAAGTAGTAATTTCCAAAAGATTGCTTATGGCTTACCCTTTCCCGCCAACCGACAGGTTACGCTGGGAATCCTCCCCTAGGGTAGATAAGGCGTTGACACGCTTATCTAAGAAGGTGGCCCTGCCGTCACAGGATACGGCCGCCCTAAAGGATCCTGCGGATAGGAAGCAGGAAGGTATCCTGAAGTCTGTTTATACACATTCTGGTACTCTACTGAGGTCAGCAACAGCTTCGGCCTGGATGTGTAGTGCGGTAGCAGCATGGACACATACTCTGTCTGAGGGGATAGATACCCTGGACAGGGAGACTATTTTACTGACCCTGGGACATATCAAAGACACTGTCTTATATATGAGGGATGCCCAGAGGGATATTTGCCTACTGGGCTCTAGAGTAAACGCAATGTCGATTTCTGCCAGAAGGGTCCTGTGGACTCGGCAGTGGACTGGTGATGCCGACTCTAAAAAACACATGGAGGTTTTACCTTACAAGGGTGAGGAATTGTTTGGGGACGGTCTCTCGGACCTGGTTTCCACAGCAACGGCTGGGAAGTCAAATTTTTTTGCCATATGTTCTCTCACAGCCAGAGCACCGTATTACCAAATGCAGTTCTTTCATTCAAAAAAAGCCTCCACTAAATCCACCGCGTGACGCTGGGGCTCCAAAGGCGGAGTCAGGAGCGGTGGGGGCACGTCTCCGAAATTTCAGCCACCAGTGGGTTCGCTCACGGGTGGATCCTTGGGCTATACAAATTGTGTCTCAGGGATACAAGCTGGAATTCGAAGTGACGCCCCCTCACCGTTACCTAAAATCGTCCCTGCCGGCTTCTCCCATGGAAAGGGAGGTAGTGTTGGCGGCAATTCACAAGTTATATCTCCAGCAGGTGGTGGTGAAGGTTCCCCTTCTTCAACAGGGATGGGGCTACTATTCCACAATGTTTGTGGTGCCGAAACCGGACGGTTCGGTCAGACTCATTTTGAATTTAAAATCCCTGAACATTTATCTGAAGAAATTCAAGTTCAAAATGGAATCGCACAGAGCGGTCATTGCAAGCCTGGAAGAGGGGGATTTTATGGTGTCGCTGGACATCATGGATGCTTACTTGCATGTCCCCATTTATCCACCTCATCAGGAGTACCTCAGGTTTGTGGTACAGGACTGTCATTACCAATTCCAGACGTTGTCGTTTGGCCTGTCCACGGCACCGAGAATATTTCCCAAGGTAATGGCGGAGATGATGGTACTCCTTCGAAAGCAAGGAGTTACAATTATTCCATACTTGGACAATCTCCTCATAAAGGCGAGGTCCAGGGAGCAGTTGCTGATCGGCCTAGCACACTCTCAGGAAGTGTTGCAACAACACCGGTGGATCCTGAATATTCCAAAGTCGCAGCTGATTCCTACGACGCGTCTGCCCTTTATGGGCATGATTCTGGACACAGGCCAGAAGAAGGTGTTTCTCCCGGCGGAGAAGGCTCAGGAGCTCGTGACTCTGGTCAGAGACCTCCTAAAACCGAAACAGGTATCGGTGCATCACTGCACGCGACTCCTGGGAAAGATGGTGGCGTCATACGAAGCCATTCCCTTCGGCAGGTTCCATGCGAGGATCTTTCAGTGGGATCTGTTGGACAAGTGGTCCGGATCGCATCTTCAGATGCATCGGCTGATCACCCTGTCCCCCAGGGCTAGGGTGTCTCTTCTGTGGTGGCTGCAAAGTGCTCACCTCCTCGAAGGCCGCAGGTTCGGCACACAGGACTGGGTCCTGGTGACCACGGATGCAAGCCTCCGAGGATGGGGGGCAGTCACTCAGGGAAGAAACTTCCAAGGGCTGTGGTCAAGTCGGGAGTCTTGTCTGCACATCAATATCCTGGAACTAAGGGCCAAATACAACGCCCTGAGTCAAGCGGAGCCTCTGCTTTGAAACCAACCAGTGCTGATTCAGTCAGACAACATCACCGCAGTGGCCCATGTAAACCGCCAGGGCGGCACAAGAAGCAGGGTGCAATGGCGGAAGCCACCAGGATTCTTCGTTAGGCGGAGAATCACGTGCAAGCACTGTCAGCAGTGTTCATTCCGGGAGTGGACAACTGGGAAGCAGACTTCCTCAGCAGGCACGACCTCCACCCGGGAGAGTGGGGACTTCATCAAGAAGTCTTCACCACCCGGGAGAGTGGGGACTTCATCAAGAAGTCTTCACGCAGATTGTAAATCGATGGGAACTGCCACAGGTGGATATGATGGCGTCCCGCCTCAACAAAAAGCTAAAAAGGTATTGCGCCAGGTCAAGGGACCCTCAGGTGATAGCTGTGGACGCACTAGTAACACCGTGGGTGTTCCAGTCGGTCTATGCGTTTCCTCCTCTTCCTCTCATACCAAAGGTGCTGAGAATTGTAAGAAAGAGGAGTGAGAACAATACTCATTGTTCCGGATTGACCAAGAAGGACTTGGTACCCGGAACTGCAAGAAATGCTCACAGAGGACCCATGGCCTCTGCCTCTCAGACAGGACCTGTTGCAACAGGGGCCCTGTCTGTTCCAAGACTTACCGCAGCTGCGTTTGACGGCATGGCGGTTGAACACCGGATCCTAGCAGAAAAAGGCATTCTGGAGAAGTTATTCCTACGCTGATAAAGGCTAGGAAGGACGTGACAGCAAAGCATTATCACCGTATATGGCGAAAATATGTTACTTGGTGTGAGGCCAGGAAGGCCCCTACAGAGGAATTCCAGCTCGGACGGTTCCTGCACTTCCTACAGTCAGGAGTGTCTTTGGGCCTAAAATTAGGGTCCATAAAGGTCCAGATTTTGGCCCTATCCATTATCTTTCAAAAAGAACTGGCTTCACTGCCTGAGGTTCAGACGTTTGTTAAGGGAGTGCTGCATATTTAGCCCCCTTTTGTGCCACCAGTGGCACCTTGGGATCTTAACGTGGTGTTGGGTTTCCTGAAATCCCACTGGTTTGAGCCACTTAAAACCGTGGAGCTAAAGTATCTCATGTGGAAAGTGGTCATGCTGTTGGCCTTAGCTTCGGCTAGGCGTGTGTCAGAATTGGCGGCTTTGTCATGTAAAAGCCCCTATCTGGTTTTCCATATGGACAGGGCAGAATTGCGGACTCGTCCGCAATTTCAGCCAAAGGTGGTGTCATCTTTTCATTTGAACCAACCTATTGTGGTGCTTGCGGCTACTCGTGTCTTGGAGGATTCCAAGTTACTTGACGTAGTCCGGGCTTTGAAGATTTATGTAACCATAACGGCTGGAGTCAGGAAGACTTACTCGCTGTTTATCCTGTATGCATCCAACAAGCTGGGTGCTCCTGCTTCAAAGCAAACTATTGCTCGCTGGATCTGTAACACGATTCAGCAGGCTCATTCTGCGGCTGGATTGCCGCATCCAAAATCAGTGAAAGCCCATTCCACAAGGAAGGTGGGCTCTTCTTGGGCGGCTGCCCGAGGGGTCTCGGCATTACAGCTTTGCCGAGCTGCTACTTGGTCGGGTTCAAACACATTTGCACAATTCTACAAGTTTGATACCCTGGCTGAGGAGGACCTTGTGTTTGCCCAGTCGGTGCTGCAGAGTCATCCGCACTCTCCCGCCCGTTTGGGAGCTTTGGTATAATCCCCATGGTCCTTACGGAGTCCCCAGCATCCACTAGGACGTTAGAGAAAATGAGATTTTACTCACCGGTAAATCTATTTCTCGTAGTCCGTAGTGGATGCTGGGCGCCCGTCTCGAGTGCGGACTTTCTGCAATACGTGTATATAGTTATTGCTTACTAAAGGGTTATGTTACGTGGCATCTGTTGAGTGATGCTCGTTTGTTGTTCATGCTGTCAACTGGGTATGTTACCACAAGTTATACAGTGTGATTGGTGTGGCTGGTATGAGTCTTAACCTGGATTCCAGTACTGTCAGCTCTTCCGGGCACAGTTTCCTTAACTGAGGTCTGGAGGAGGGGCATAGAGGGAGGAGCCAGTGCACACCAGGTAGTACTAAATCTTTCTTTAGAGTGCCCAGTCTCCTGCGGAGCCCGTCTATTCCCAATGGTCGACCGGTGCCCAGGAACAAAAGTCCTCCCCGGCTACTGCAAAACCCTCAGCATGACGCTGGGGCTCCCCTGAGGGAGTCTGCACAGGTGGGGGCACGTCTTCGACTTTTCAGCCAGGCCTGGGTCATCTCAGACCTGAATCCTTGGGTGCTGATAATAGTTTCCCAGGGTTACAAACTGGAATTCGAAGAGGTGCCCCCGCGCCGATTTTTTAAGTCGCATTACCAGCTTCTACACCAGAATGGAATGTAGTGTTAGCTGCAATTCAAACGCTGGGTCTACAGCAAGTAATTATCAGGGTTCCCTTGAACCAGCAGGGAAGAGGCTACTACTCGACCCTCTTTGTGGTCCCGAAACCGGGCGGTTCGGTCAGACCTATTTTGATATACAAAAAAAGCAATTGAGGCTGCGCTAGATTATTACATAAAACAACAACAATATCTGATAATTCAATGTTTAGTTAAAAATAAATGTATTTAATATGGGAATATAAACCATCAATGGTAGTTCCAAATAATGACATTAAAAAGTACACATGGTAGAATAAATAAAACCAGGGTTACCCATAGGCCAGGAATATAGGTGGTATTGAATTAGGAAAGTCCGTTCCAGATTTGTTCCACCAATAGTTAATATGTCCAGCAACTACAGATTTAGGAGGTGTATATATCCAAAATTGTGGCTTTTACCGCTAGAGGATATGTTGCTCCAAGGTGGTAAATGGTGAGCTCCTCATGCAGTGCGGTGGACAAAGTTCAACAGCTCAGCCAAATAACAGACACCTTCCGGTATGGATCTTTTGCTGGAATGTAGTAGGGAATGGTCCGGACTTTTTAGCAAGGATGCTGGGCGCTCGTCCCAGTGCGGAAACTCTGCAAGACTTGTATATAGTTGTTGCTTCCGTAAGGGTTATGTTACAGTTGGAGTCGGTTTTGGACCGTCACTGTTGTTGTTCATACGGTTAACTGGTTATGTATGATCCAGGTTACATGGTATGATTGGTGTGGGCTGGTATGAATCTTGCCCTTGGATTTTTAAATCCTGCCTTGTAGTGTCCATCCCCTCTGGGCACAGTTCTCTAACTGAGGTCTGGAGGAGGGGCATAAATGGAGGAGCCAGTGCACACCCATAGGAAAAGTTATTTTTAGGTGCCCATGTCTCCTGCGGAGCCCGTCTATACCCCATGGTCCTTACGGAGTGCCCAGCATCCTCTACGGACTAGGACAAATAGATTTACCGGTAGGTTTAAAATCTTATTTAAATGAGTTCCTCCTAACACTGCACTGCAGACATTTGTGAGCAAAATAAAAAACCTATGGAGAATTATCACCAATAACTTTTTGCGGCTAATTGGTTAGGGAGTTTTTGCGATGAACTGAATCCCCCCCCCATAAAATGTTTATACATACAGTATGATGTTACATTGAGATTACCGCTGGAGGAAACTCTGCCACAATATTATTAAATGTGTAATTTATCCCATCCTCGTATGGGTGTAATATATTAATATATTCTTACTGACCAGGATTACCAGCACTGAATCAATTATCCCCCAATATAATATACATGCCGATGTTTAACAACAAATACAATTGTCTTTTGATTACTTTATTCACCTTTATACATTTACCTTTGTGTTTTATATATCACTGATTTATCTTACATACTTTACTGTACTTAATAAAGGTTATATATTATTTATTAGTGCGCAAACAGGACAGCACTTTCTCTTCTTTGCTGTTTTATTATTGCAAAGCCCATGTCACCTCCAGTAATCCCACGTGAGCGTCCATGTCACCTTTAGTAATCCCACAGGAGCGTCCGTGTCACCTCTAGTAATCCCACATGTGCGTCCGTGTCACCTCTAGTAATTCCACATGAGCGTCCGTGTCACCTCTAGTAATCCCACATGAGTGCCCATGTCACCTCTAGTAATCCCACATGAGCGCCCATGTCACCTCTAGTAATCCCACATGAGCGTCCATGTCACCTCTAGTAATCCCACATGAGCGTCTATGTCACCTCTAGTAATCCACATGAGCGTCCATGTCACCTCTACTAATCCCACATGAGCGTCCATGTCACCTCTAGTAATCCCACATGAGCGTCCATGTCACCTCTACTAACCCCACATGAGTGTCCATGTCACCTCTAGTAATCCCACATGAATGTCCATGTCACCTCTAGTAATCCCACGTTAGCGTCCATGTCAACTCTAGTAACCCCACATGAGCGTCCATGTCACCTCTAGTAACCCCACATGAGCGTCCGTGTCACCTCTAGTGATCCCACATGAGCGTCCGTGTCACCTCTAGTGATCCCACATGAGCGTCCGTGTCACCTCTAGTGATCCCACATGAGCGTCCGTGTCACCTCTAGTGATCCCACATGAGCGTCCGTGTCACCTCTAGTAATCCCACGTGAGCGTCCATGTCTCCTCTAGTAATCCCACGTGAGCGTCCATGTCTCCTCTAGTAATCCCACGTGAGCATCCACGTCACCTCTAGTAATTCCACGTGAGCATCCACGTCACCTCTAGTGATCCCACGTGAGCGTCCGTGTCACCTCTAGTAATCCCACGTGAGCGTCCTTGTCTCCTCTAGTAATCCCACGTGAGCGTTCTTGTCTCCTCTAGTAATCCCACGTGAGCGTCCCTGTTTCCTCTAGTAATCCCACGTGAGCGCCCCTGTCTCCTCTAGTAATCCCACGTGAGCGTCCGTGTCACCTCTAGTAATCCCACGTGAGCACCCGTGTCACCTCTAGTAATCCCACGTGAGCGCCCGTGTCACCTCTAGTAATCCCACGTGAGCGCCCGTGTCACCTCTAGTAATCCCATGTGAGCGCCCGTGTCACCTCTAGTAATCCCACGTGAGCGCCCGTGTCACCTCTAGTAATTCCACGGGAGCGTCCACGTCACCTCTAGTAATTCCACGTGAGCGTCCGTGTCACCTCTAGTGATCCCACGTGAGCGTCCGTGTCACCTCTAGTAATCCCACGTGAGCGTCCTTGTCACCTCTAGTAATCCCACGTGAGCATCCCTGTCACCTCTAGTAATCCCACGTGAGCGTCCCTGTCTCCTCTAGTAATCCCACGTGAGCGTCCGTGTAACCTCTAGTAATTCCACGTGAGCGTCCGTTTAACCTCTAGTAATTCCACGTGAGCGTCCGTGTAACCTCTAGTAATTCCACGTGAGCGTCCACGTCACCTCTAGTAATTCCACGTGAGCGTCCACGTCACCTCTAGTGATCCCACAGGAGCGTCCACGTCCCCTCTAGTAATCCCACATGAGCATTCAGTGTTGATCAAGCTCCAGTCTAAGCATCCTAGCCGTTTTTTGTTTTTTAATAAACATAAAAGCGATGATTACAGGTAAAAATGTCTGTTATAGAATGATATATTGTATCCTGTAACACCCTGAGTCTTGTCTACTCATTTTATATATTAATGTATTTTATTTCCAGGAGATGGACACACAAGCAGGAATATCTCAGAAGGACATCTAATGTTATCCCTGGATTCTGAAATAACGGATAATGACCGTAGACAGGATTCTCCAGGAGATAACTCCATTACCCCAATTATACATCCAGCTCTATCAGCTGATCCCCCTGATCCTGGGGAATGTTCTCCTGATCACTCTGATATTGGTGCATCTGTTACAGCTCTGAGAGTAGATACAGTGTTTCCCTGTTCTGTAGATGCCAAATGTTTTACACAGAACACAAACCTTATTACTCATCAGCCAGCTAAGGCAGGTGAGAGGCCATTTTCATGTTCTGAGTGTGGGAAATGTTTTACATATAAATCATATCTTGTTAGACATGAGAGAAGTCACACAGGTGAGAAGCCGTATTCCTGTTCTGAGTGTGGGAAATGTTTCGCACAGAAATCAGCTCTTGTTACACATCAGAGATGTCACACAGGTGTGAAGCCGTATTCCTGTTCTGAGTGTGGGAAATGTTTTGCACACAAATCACATTTAGTTATACATCAGAGAAATCACACAGGTGAGATGCCATTTTCCTGTTCTGAGTGTGGGAAATGTTTTGCATGCAAATCATATTTTGTTATACATCAGAGAAGTCACACAGGTGATAAGCCGTATTCCTGTTCTGAGTGTGGGAAATGTTTTGCACACAAATTATGTTTAGTTATGCATCAGAGAAGTCACACAGGTGAGAAGCCGTATTCCTGTTCTGAGTGTGGGAAATGTTTTGCACACAAATCACATTTAGTTATACATCAGAGAAGTCACACAGGTGAGAAGCCGTATTCCTGTTCTGAGTGTGGGAAATGTTTTGCACACCAATCACATTTAGTTATACATCAGAGAAATCACACAGGTGAGAAGCCATTTTCCTGTTCTGAGTGTGGGAAATGTTTTGCACGCAAATCATATTTTGTTATACATCAGAGAAGTCACACAGGTGAGATGCCATTTTCCTGTTCTGAGTGTGGGAAATGTTTTTCATCGACATCACATCTTGTTATACATCAGAGAAGTCACACAGGTGAGAAGCCATTTTCCTGTTCTGAGTGTGGGAAATGTTTTTCATCGACATCACATCTTGTTAGACATCAGAGGAGTCACACAGGTGAGAAGCCATTTTCCTGTTCTGAGTGTGGGAAATGTTTTTCATCGACATCACATCTTGTTAGACATCAGAGGAGTCACACAGGTGAGAAGCCATTTTCCTGTTCTGAGTGTGGGAAATGTTTTGCACGGAAATCAGTTCTTGTTAAACATCAGCGATTTCACAGATGAGAAGCCATTTTCATGCTTTGAGAGAAATAAATCTGCTCTTGTTGAACATATTAGACATTACCCAAGTACGGAACCATTTACATCTTCTGGAGTATAATTATCACTGCCGTCCAATGTTCCTCAAGGGTGAATCCGATCTCTTATGCTTTATAAAATATACATGCTACCACTGGGTGATATAATCAGACGTCATGGCCTGGTCTACCACTGCTATGCAGATGACCTGCTTTTTGCACCATGTACTGAGAACCTAATACCAATCCTAAATGGTTGTCTAGCTGAGCTCCAGGGGTGGATGATGCCAGTTGGCTGTGACTCAGTCTTTGTGAAACATAATAGAAGCTCACCAACAAAGGACAAGACTACAGCTTTACCAACCATCTGGATTTATGCTTTGGTGTTCAGAATTGCAAAATACTAAACATGTGCTGAATCTTTGTGTTGTCCTGGTATGTGGCTGACACAGACATCAGGTATCTGCCACATACTAATCCTCGTTCTTTCATCTGTGGACCATAGCCAGAATCAAGCACTTGATTCCCTCAGAAGTTCATAGACTACTGCAATACCATCTACCTGGGTCACCCAGCAAAAGAATTACAGAGCTTGCAGATAGTACATAATGCAGCAGCCAAGCTGTTACCTAACCAGCCCGTTCCTGCCACATAACACCCATTCTCTGCTCCCTTCACCGGCTGCCTCTAAGATGACAAATCTATTTCATAATTGGCTAACTGACCTTCCCAGCCCAACATTACATGGTCCAAGGAACTAGAAGCAGCTTCTGCCTCCTTACTGCCCTGCTTGCTTGCTTCTACAGATAAAGGACTGTTACCAGCAGTACCAAGAATCTCCTGTCATTCATTTATGGGTTGAACGTTTAGCTTTGACCATGGAACTCACTGCCTTGCACAGTCCAAGAGGCCTCCACTCTAGAGACCTTCACAAGCAGACTGATGACTGTTACTCAGCTTTTCATTAATGTACCTCTATTTACTTCCTAAATAATACATCCCAAATGCTTAGGTCTTTTTTCTGCTGTTTATTTTGTATCTTGTGCTTTGTGTAAATGTGAATGTCTAATACCAGTTTGCACAATCTGTATTGCTGCACGACAATATGGCGGCCATTGGAACGTGTTTTCACTTCTAGTTTGCCTAACTTGTTGCAGACACTCATCTTGATCAGGAGTGCTGAGTGTTTTCTTATACAAGATCCTATCCATATATACCCTGTACATTATCATGTGCATTAGAGTCACCCGGGTTCCATCTGCGGTGGTTTGTTGTATGTTACATCTATATGGTGCGGATACTCCCCTGTATGATTTCATAATAAAAGCTTTTGTTTGCATCTAATTATTACATTAAAGCTTTTTTCTCTAACGTCCTAAGTGGATGCTGGGGACTCCGTAAGGACCATGGGGATTAGCGGCTCCGCAGGAGACTGGGCACATCTAAAGAAAGCTTTAGGACTACCTGGTGTGCACTGGCTCCTCCCCCTATGACCCTCCTCCAAGCCTCAGTTAGATCTCTGTGCCCGAACGAGAAGGGTGCACACTAGGGGCTCTCCTGAGCTTCTTAGTGAAAGTTTTAGTTTAGGTTTGTTATTTTCAGTGAGACCTGCTGGCAACAGGCTCACTGCATCGAGGGACTAAGGGGAGAAGAAGCGAACTCACCTGCGTGCAGAGTGGATTGGGCTTCTTAGGCTACTGGACATTAGCTCCAGAGGGACGATCACAGGCCCAGCCTGGATGGGTCCCGGAGCCGCGCCGCCGGCCCCCTTGCAGAGCCAGAAGCAAGAAGAGGTCCAGAAAATCGGCGGCAGATGACATCCTGTCTTCACCAAGGTAGCGCACAGCACTGCAGCTGTGCGCCATTGCTCCTCAGCACACTTCGGTCACTGAGGGTGCAGGGCGCTAGGGGGGGGCGCCCTGAGCAGCAATAAAAACACCTTGGCTGGCGAAAATACATCACATATAGCCCCCAGGGCTATATGGATGAATTTTAACCCCTGCCAGAATCCATAAAAAAAGCAGGAGAAAAGTCCGCGAAAAAGGGGCGGAGCCTATCTCCTCAGCACACTGGCGCCATTTTCCCTCACAGCTCAGTTGGAGGGAAGCTCCCCTGGCTCTGCCCTGCAGTCACTACACTACAGAAAGGGTTAAAAAAGAGAGGGGGGGCACTAATAAAGGCGCAGTATTAACAATACAGCAGCTATAAGGGGAAAAACACTTATATAAGGTTATCCCTGTATATATATAGCGCTCTGGTGTGTGCTGGCAAACTCTCCCTCTGTCTCCCAGAAGGGCTAGTGGGGTCCTGTCCTCTATCAGAGCATTCCCTGTGTGTGTGCTGTGTGTCGGTACGTTTGTGTCGACATGTATGAGGAGAAAAATGATGTGGAGACGGAGCAGATTGCCTGTAATAGTGATGTCACCCCCTAGGGGGTCGACACCTGAGTGGATGAACTGTTGGAAGGAATTACGTGACAGTGTCAGCTCTGTATAAAAGACAGTGGTTGACATGAGACAGCCGGCTACTCAGCTTGTGCCTGTCCAGACGTCTCATAGGCCGTCAGGGGCTCTAAAGCGCCCGTTACCTCAGATGGCAGATATAGACGCCGACACGGATACTGACTCCAGTGTCGACGGTGAAGAGACAAATGTGACTTCCAGTAGGGCCACACGTTACATGATTGAGGCAATGAAAAATGTTTTACACATTTCTGATAATACGAGTACCACCAAAAAGGGGTATTATGTTCGGTGAGGAAAAACTACCTGTAGTTTCCTGAATCTGATTAATTAAATGAGGTGTGTGAATGCGTGGTTTTCCCCCGATAACAACTGATAATTTCTAAAATGTTATTGGCATTATATCCTTTCCCGCCAGAGGTTAGGGTGCGTTGGGAAACACCCCCTAGGGGGGATAAAGCGCCCACACGCTTGTAAGGGCTCTACCCTCTCCTGAGATGGCCGCCCTTAAGGATCCTGCTGATAGAAAGCAGGAGGGTATCCTAAAATGTATTTACACACATACTGGTGTTATACTGCGACCAGCAATAGCCTCAGCCTGGATGTGCAGTGCTGGGTTGGCGTGGTCGGATTCCCTGACTGAAAATATTGATACCCTAGATAGGGACAGTATATTTTTGCCTATAGAGCATTTAAAAGATGCATTTCTATATATGCGTGATGCACAGCGGAATATTTGCCGACTGGCATCAAGTCTAAGTGCGTTGTCCATTTCTACCAGTAGAGGGTTATGGACACGTCAGTGGTCAGGTGATGCATATTCCAAATGGCATTTGGAAGTATTGCCTTATTAAGGGGTGAAGTAAGTGGGGATCGTTCTTTCATACCTGGTGGCCACGGCAACAGCTGGGAAATCCACGTTTGTACCCCAGGTCGCCTCTCAACATGAGAAGACGCCGTATTATCAGGCGCAGTCTTTTTGTGGACAAGGGGCAAAAGGTTCCTTTTCTTCCCCGTGACAGAGGGAGAGGAAAAAGGCTGCAGAAATCAGTCAGTTCCCAGGAACAGAAACCCTCTCCCGCCTCTGCCAAGCCCTCAGTATGACGCTGGGGCTTTACAAGCAGAATCAGGCATGGTGGGGGGCCCGTCTCAATGAATTTCAGCGTGCAGTGGGCTCACTCGCAAGTAGACCCCTGGATCCTTCAGGTGATATCTCGGGGGTACAAATTAGAATTCGAGACGTCTCCCCCTCGCCGTGAGACCGATTCTAAATCTAAAATCTTTGAACACTTACATACAGAGGTTCAAATTCAAGATTGAGTCACTCAGAGCAGTGATTGCGAACCTGGAAGAAGGGGACTACATGATGTCTCGGGACATCAAGGATGCTTACCTTCATGTCAAAATTTACCCTTCTCACCAAGGGTACCTCAGGTTGATGGTACAGAACTGTCACTATCAGTTCAGACGCTGCCGTATGGATGGTCCACGGCACCCCGGGTCTTTACCAAGGTAATGGCCGAAATGATGATATTTCTTCGAAGGAAGGGAATTTTAGTTATCCCTTACTTGGACGATTCCCTGATAAGGGAAAGATCCAGGGAACAGTTGGAGGTCGGTGTAGCACTATCTCCGGTAGTGTTGCGGCAGCACGATTGGATTCTTAATATTCCAAAATCGCAGCTGGTTCCGACGACTTGTCTTCTGTTCCTAGGGATGATCCTGGACACAGTCCAGAAAAAAGGTGTTTTCTCCCGGAAGAGAAAGCCAGGGAGTTATCCGAGCTAGTCAGGAACCTCCTAAAACCGAGCCAAGTCTCAGTGCATCAATGCACAAGGGTTCTGGGTAAAAATGGTGGCTTCCTACGAAGCAATCCCATTCGGCAGATTCCACGCAAGAACTTTCCAGTGGGACCTATTGGACAAATGGTCCGGGTCGCATCTTCAGATGCATCAGCGGATAACCCTGTCACCAAGGACAAGGGTATCCCTCCTGTGGTGGTTGCAGAGTGCTCATCTTCTAGAGGGCCGCAGATTCGGCATTCAGGACTGGGTCCTGGTGACCACGGATGCCAACCTGCGAGGCTGGGGAGCAGTCACACAGGGAAGGAATATCCAGGGCTTATGGTCAAGCCTGGAGACATCACTTCACATAAATATCCTGAAGCTAAGGGCCATTTACAATGCTCTAAGCTTAGCAAGACCTCTGCTTCAAGGTCAGCCGGTGTTGATCCAGTCGGACAACATCACGGCAGTCACCCACGTAAACAGACAGGGTGGCACAAGAAGCAGGAGGGCAATGGCAGAAGCTGCAAGGATTCTTCGCTGGGCAGAAAATCATGTGATAGCACTGTCAGCAGTATTCATTCCGGGAGTGGACAACTGGGAAGCAGATTTCCTCAGCACGACCTCCACCCGGGAGAGTGGGGACTTCACCCAGAAGTCTTCCACATGATTATAAACCGTTGGGAAAAACACGACAGGTATTGCGCCAGGTCAAGGGACCCTCAGGCAATAGCTGTAGACGCTCTGGTAACACCGTGGGTGTACCAGTCAGTGTATGTGTTCCCTCCTCTGCCTCTCATACCCAAGGTACTGAGATTGATAAGATGGAGAGGAGTAAGCACTATATTCGTGGCGCCGGATTGGCCAAGAAGGACTTGGTAACCGGAACTTCAAGAGATGCTCACGGAGGATCCGTGGCCTCTACCTCTTAGAAGGGACCTGCTCCAGCAAGGACCCTGTCTGTTCCAAGACTTACCGCGGCTGCGTTTGACGGCATGGCGGTTGAATGCCGGATCCTGAAGGAAAAAGGCATTCCGGATGAAGTCATCCCTATCCTGATCAAAGCCAGGAAGGATGTAACCGCAAAACATTATCACCGCATTTGGCAAAAATATGTTGCGTGGTGCGAGGCCAGTAAGGCCCGATGGAGGAAATTCAACTGGGTCGATTCCTACATTTCCTGCAAACAGGAGTGTCTATGGGCCTGAAATTGGGGTCCATTAAGGTTCAAATTTCGGCTCTGTCAATTTTCTTCCAAAAAGAACTAGCTTCAGTCCCTGAAGTTCAGACGTTTGTAAAAGGGGGTACTGCATATACAGCCTCCTTTTGTGCCTCCAGTGGCACTTTGGGATCTCAATGTAGTTTTTGGGTTCCAAAAGTCACATTGGTTTGACCCACTTAAATCTGTGGAGTTAAAATATCTCACAGGAAAAGTGGTCATGCTGTTGGCCCTGGCCTGGGCCGGGCGCGTGTCAGAATGGGCGGCTTTATCCTGTAAAAGCCCTTATCTGTTTTTCCATTCGGACAGGGCGGAATTGAGGACTCGTCCTCAGTTTCTCCCTAAGGTGGTTTCAGTGTTCATCTGAACCAACCTATTGTGGTGCCTGCGGCTACTAGGGACTTGGAGGACTCCAAGTTGCTAGACGTTGTCAGGGCCCTGAAAATATATGTTTCCAGGACGGCTGGAGTCAGGAAATCTGACTCGCTGTTTATCCTGTATGCACCCAACAAGCTGGGTGCTCCCGCTTCTAAGCAGACTATTGCTCGTTGGATTTGTAGTACAAGTCAGCTTGCACATTCTGTGGCAGGCCTGCCACAGCCAAAAATCTGTAAATGCCCACTCCACAAGGAAGGTGGGCTCATCTTGGGCGGCTGCCCGAGGGGTCTCGGCTTTACAACTTTGCCGAGCAGCTACTTGGTCAGGAGCAAATACGTTTGTAAATTCTACAAAATTGATACCCTGGCTGAGGAGGACCTGGAGTTCTCTCATTTGGTGCTGCAGAGTCATCCGCACTCTCCCGCCCGTTTGGGAGCTTTGGTATAATCCCCATGGTCCTTACGGAGTCCCCAGCATCCACTTAGGACGTTAGAGAAAATAACAATTTACTTACCGATAATTCTATTTCTCGTAGTCCGTAGTGGATGCTGGGCGCCCATCCCAAGTGCGGATTGTCTGCAATACTGGTACATAGTTATTGTTACCAAAAAATTCGGGTTATTGCTGTAGTGAGCTATCTTTTCTAGAGGCTCCTCTGTTATCATGCTGTTAACTGGGTTCAGATCACAAGTTGTACAGTGTGATTGGTGTGGCTTGTATGAGTCTTACCCGGGATTCAAAATCCTTCCTTTTTGTGTACGCTCGTCTGGGCACAGTATCCTATCTGAGGCTTGGAGGAGGGTCATAGGGGGAGGAGCCAGTGCACACCAGGTAGTCCTAAAGCTTTCTTTAGATGTGCCCAGTCTCCTGCGGAGCCGCTAATCCCCATGGTCCTTACGGAGTCCCCAGCATCCACTACGGACTACGAGAAATAGAATTATCGGTAAGTAAATTCTTATTATTTTTTATTCTGTTTTATATTCCCGTCTGAGTAATTACGCCATAATGTCTAATCTCGGAGTGGCCCCCAGAAGATGTAAAGAAACCGTGTAAATTTTCCATCATTCTGTTTCGTGTAAGCATACAGGTAAGTGATGGCACGGTGGACACTGCAGAAATAAAAAACTCAGCCTTTATCCTACTTAAAAAAAATTACAAAGCCCATAAATCAAGCTTGGTCGGACAAGACAGAATCCACATTAATGGTGGCACATCATATAGGCTGAGGACCCATGTTTCTGGGATATATGGCATAACTCCCTCTTTTCCCACAATAACCTTCCCTTCACCATTCACAATGTCCACCATTGCCCCTTCAGAAGGGTCACAACTTTCCTTTGCTTGTTCCACCTACTCCACAGAGCCCAGGACCATCTCCATGACCATTTCATGTTTATCTGGAGGCCTGGCATCTGGGAGGTTTGTGGCCTGATAGCCACAGAACTGCCAGGTAGTGGGCAAAAAGGATCCACAGCCCCCTGAGGAACTGGAGAGTCCAAAGATCGACCCTGCATGAGGTAAAGAAGGGTCAAACACAGGGTCTGTCTTACCTATTTCCTTCCTAAAAGCTGCTCTTTACCCACTTTGGTACCTGTGGGATCCCACTCCAATTTTCCTTGAGAGTCCTTACCTTCAATAATCCCTTCTACACCTACCAGTTCCTTCCCCTTCCAACCACTCCTTTTTAAGCTTTTGACCACCTGCTGTGTGAGTCCCATCCAACTACTCCATTCCTTGACTCATTGGTGTAGCAACTCCCTTCTAACCCCCACACCCACCACACTGCTACACTGCAGTTAAGCTGTGAGGCTTGCTGCTAGCAGTACTCACTAAGCATACACACTCACATCATGATTACACAGCTGTGCCATGTCACAACTGAGGGCCTGAGCTGACGGGAGGAAGCCTCAGTTGTAGGGGCTGAGATGTAGTGGAACCTGGGAGGTTGAATCAGACCCTTGGACATGTAAGTTACACGTAGGAAGATTGCCCGAAGGCGTGACCACGACAACCAAAGTAAAAGTCAATAATCATTTTTTAAACAAGCTCCATGTGTCACAGCAGTGGTAAAATAAATACTATAATCAACAGTAAGTATATCACAGTTCCTGGGTACTACGGGTTGGCAATGGCCACAGGGCTCTGGTAGAATTAGGTACAGTTCTTATTGTCCTTGAGATGGAAAGTCCTTACCAGGCCCGACTGTAGTAGTGAGAATAGCCCAGGAACACACCAGCTGATGTTCCTCGGAAAGCTGGTCCGCTGTTGATGAAGTAGCTGTTGTGGGTACTGGTTGGAACCAGTCAGGTGTTAACACGGAGTGGATGCTGGATGGTACCAGCCAAATGATCGTATGAAGCTTGGGAGCGATGAAATACTGGTACCGGTGGTTTGTGGAAATCTGCAGGAAAAGCACCGGCACTTTAAGAGAAGCTGATCTCTGCTGGAAGCAGATGGATCTGTAGCTGGAAACTGGAGTAGTCACGGAGGACTGCAGAGTCAGGCTGCACCGCAGGTGGTAGGCTGGTGCGGGTCTCTTAGTGGAGGCTGGAGACAGGAGCTGGAAACCTGGAAAAACAACCACTGGAGAGAGAGACTGGAAACAAGGTTTGACAACCAAAGCACTGACGATTTCCTGGTTCAGGCACAGGATATTTATACCTGCAGCAAGGCAGGCATTGGCTGAACAATTATGCAGATTCCAGTAGAGCAGCGGATTGGTGGAAACTGAGGCATATGATAGAAACCAACATGGCTGCGCCCATGTTAGCACTTGGAGGGAAAGCTAGTTTGAGAAACCATGTGGAGATTCAGTAGTAATGGCGGCGCACGCCGAGGAGGGCAGGAGACGCCACACTGACAACTTGCATACTGGAACCACATGGATGACAGCGGAGGCCGTGGCAGGCATGAGACGCCACACTGATGAATCTGTATACTGGAAACAGGAACGGCGGCAGAGGCCACGGAGGGCTGGAGACGCCATTCTAAGACTTAACATGAAGCCGCTTGTGACATCGCTTTAGAGTGACAGGAGGGAGATGTACAATATGGACATCAGCAACGCAGGCGAGATCCGTCCCTGGAACGCTGAGCCAGCCTCAGGAGACATCTGAATGGTAAGTAATGGCGTCCAGATACCCGGATTGTGACATGCCAGAGACACTGTCTCACTGACAACCAGGATGAGACACTCCCAGAAAGGCATGTATGTATGAGTACGGAGAGAGTGGGTGCAGTGGGGCTGCATCACTGACAACCAGGACGAGACACTCCCAGAAAGGCATGTCTGTATGAGTACGGAGAGAGTGGGCGCAGTGGGGCTTCATGACTGACAGCTGAGCCTGTCACGTCAGTGAGGTGGATGGGGCATCCCATTCCCAGTTGGAACAGCACACTATATGTAAGAGCCGGAGCGGTGCAGGGCTACTGGCTGACAGCCTATCATCTCGGTGCAGCGGCAGAAGTCTGTAAATGATGGGAAATAACATCTGGCCCATGGCTACTGTGAGGAAATGAGATGTCTGTGACAATATAGCTATGCCTCATTTCTCATGTCAGATATGTACTTTTTATCCCCATATCCCTATACATTCATCTGTTTCCTCATTCTCCATAACATGTCCATTACTGCTCACCCAATATTGTGTTTAAATCAACCTTAATATTAATATATGCAATTGTGTTACGTTATCTGTTACAACTTTAGATAATGTATTCATGTTAGACCTGGTTTTCTATTGTTTACTACCACCACAGTGGACACTCAAAGGTTGAGTCATATAAGGTACCATTGTCCCTTTTTGTTTACTCCCTATTGTCCAACAGTGAGCTGACCAGACATGGTTGATCTCTGGCTGATGTAATCACGTTGATTAGAATATGTATTGTATTCCAATGCTGTAAGATCCTTAGACAAATATGTCACACACACCCCTGCTATATGAAGCTACTGGTAGAGCTAACCAGAGAGTTGAAAGGAGAGATTCTATGCTCTCTGACTAAGAAGTGTGCTGAGCTGTTTATAGCCCATTCTGTTCAATAAACCACCGTTGTTTTTTTATCTACCACTGTGCCTGAGTGATTTGGAACTCTGTATCTTCACAGCTACTATCAATGGCGGGTAACTACCTGGCTCTCTGCCTTTGATGGTAAAACTAGGTATCATCAGGTAGACCATCGATGATTCCTGATCATCAATGGTTGATGGACAATCCTAGACCGGACCCTGAGAGACCACAGCCACCACCGGATCCACAATGTGTACCTGGAAGCTGCCACATCTGGCACTTTGTCACCCGCCATCAGATCTACCTTCTCCTAGAGAGCCACCTCTCCACAGCTTTCCACATCTAGGCTGGAACTCTGCAGGTTTCCTTCACCACCTGCTTGGATCTCCTTTTGCATCAGCATCCCGGCCAGCCTCACACAGGTCCATGGAATCAGCATTATGATAACTTTTGACTCTATTTGCTGCAGCTGCTGTATAGTTCCTGTGATTTCCTCCAGCTTATTAACCAGCTCCTCATTTCATGTAACTCTATCCCAGCTGCTGCAAGTTTTTTCTCCTGCAGGGTCCACAGGTTATCCACAGAATAACATTGGGATATGATGACGCAACAGTGGATTTGCACCAAACGGTCAAAGCTTTTGGCCTCCCAGCATGCAGTGGGCCCGTCCATATGTCCCCACCTCCTGGCTCAGGCAAATCAGTTTTTTGTTTGGTGTAGCAGGAGCCAGACCATAGTGAAGAGGGCTGCTGGTTTTTAGCAGCCATAAGCTTTCTTATTTTATTTCTATAGTCTATTTTTCTTGAGTGATCTTTCTAAAAAGCGTCTTACACATACCTTAGAAAGAGTCGCTCCAACAATTCCTCGCCGGGTCGTGACCACGCTTACCCATGAGTACAGTGCTGTTTAGGCGGGAGTCTGCATCGGATATACTAGCAAGTCCAGCAGAAGTTATCAGTCTGTGGCTGGAGCATGGGGAGAAGGTAAGGCATCGGCTCTGCTTAGAGGGGGAACACGGACACAGCTGCACTGTTTTGGAGGAGACTACCAAACAGTCACTGACGCAGCTGCCACCTAGGGTGCACCAGCACTAGGCCTTAGGGATCATAGGCTCCTGAGGTAGTATGGGATTGATGTCACCAGTGGGGAGTCAGATGCTCCCCTGTTCACCCCTCCCCCCGGTTCATGACCAGTTCCATCCGAGTCTCCCGCCATGAACCATTTTCCCGCTTTCGCCTGAGACGCTGTGTATCTAAAAAGACCCAGTCGTAACATAGGCGTCTGTGTTCACTGTAGGTTCACGAGGCGAGTGTGTACACTATTAGCGTCTGGATCCACTCAGCGTTCGCTAATGTATTGATCAGTCCTGGAAGCAGGGTGAGTCTCCCTGTATCACATTCTACTGAGCACGGGTAATACAGCACTAAGTCTCTATCTACCTTTTGAGTACGAATAGTTGGATAAGTGCCGGATGCATATGAGTCTAATAATTATTACTGTTGTTTCTTTTGCTATGCGTCTGAATACGGTTAAACTCCTATATAAGGTAATAGTTACATAGTTACATAATTAGTGAGGTTGAAAAGAGGCAAAATGCCCATCGGGTTCAACCTGTATTCTGTGATCAGCTGATCATATTATAATGTACCTGCTGATGTAATGTCTTAGTACCAATTGACAACAATGACTCTTACCACTCCCAGAATAATGTCACTGTGGTAAATGCTATAACCCTGGATTCCCTTTCCAGTTAGAAATTTGTCTAATCGGTTTTTAAATACATTTACAGAGTCTGCCATTACTATCTTCTCCGGCAGGAAGTTCCACATTTTTATTGCCCTTACCGTGAAGAACCCTTTCCTACTTTGTATATGGAATTTTCTCTCCTCTAGCCTCAGCAAGTGCCCACGTGTCCTATACAGAGTTCTTTTAATAAACAAATCCGCTGCTAGCTCCTTGTGCTGACCCTTTACATATTTGTAGATATTAATGTCTCCTCTTAGGTTCCGTTTTTCTAGTGTATACATATTTTTCTTACGTCCTAGAGGATTCTGGGGTCCATTTTAGTACTATGAGGTATAGACGGGTCCGCAGGAGCCTTCACACTGTTAAAAAGTCTTAAAGTGCCTAACCGGCTCTTCCCTCTATGCCCCTCCTCCAGACCTCAGTTTAGAAAATGTGCCCGGGAGACTGGATGCACACTACTGGAGCTCTACAGAGTTCTGCTAGAAAAAGACATTGTTAGGTTTATTATTTTCAGGGAAGCTGCTGGCAACAGCTTCCCTGCTTCGTGGGACTTAGGGGAGGAAGTAGGAACCAACTTCTCATTTAGTTCAATGGCTCTGCTTCCGCGCACAAGACACCATTAGCTCCTGAAGGGTACTGAACACAGCCCAAGCCTGGCTAGCGCTCACTCCCACAGCACTGCCGCCACCCCCTAACAGCCAGAAGTCAGAAGACTGGTGAGTATATTACCGGAGTCCTACCAGAGAGGAGTCCTCCGGTCATCGTTGGTGGCTCACAGGTACAAGCGCAGTGGCGGGACGCTGCGCAGCCATGTCTCGGAGTGCAGAGCGCACAGAGAGGGTGCGCTCTGGGCGACATGAAAAATCCTTACTCTCACTGGCCACATCGCAAATACATGTTAGCCGCTGGTTTGCCAGTATAAAAATATTCCATATTGTTGAGGCAAAATCGCGCCATTACAGGGGGCGGGACTTCTCAGCTTGCCAGGATACTCACTAGCCGCCATTTTCTCCTGCCACAGTGATGCTGCTGAACGCTGTCTTCTCCTCATAACAACGCTGACACAAGTACCAGGTTGTTATAGAGGGGGGAGGGAGTGTTTTATTACATTAGGTCAGTGTACCTAATATTGGAAAAAGCGCTGTAGTTTTGTGTAGTTATTATACATATTCTACTTATTAGGCGCAGTGTGTGGACTGGCAAATCCCTCTGTTTCTCTGACAGACCTTAGTGCGAGTCTGTCTCCGATAGCTCCCCTGTGTGATAGTGGTGTGTGTGTACACGTGTGTAACATGTCAGACAATGGAGAGACCTCTTCCCCAGAGGAACCCATTCTAGATACACAGGAGGGTAATGTAGTGGCCCTTCCTTCTCAGAAGGAGCCGATGTGGATGAGAAAATTGCAAAGTAATATGTCAAAGCTTGCTAAAAAATTCTCTGAGTCTGAACAACAAAGTATTGGAGAGTCTGTGGAGGATGTACTTTTTCCTGACCCATCCACGTCATCCACTTGGGACCCTTCCAGTTCCCAAGGAGGTCTCTGGCGCAGGTTATACAAGGGGACACAGACACAGATTCTGACACTGAACTCGACACTGGGGAATTGAGGGGGGTAGACCCCAAATTAGCCAAAAGCATACAATGTATGATAATCGCTATTAAAGAGGTGTTAGAGATTACAGATGCAACACCTGAACCTGGGGAAAATACTTATTTTCATTTGAAAAAAAAAATATGTGGTGACTTTTCCTCCTTCAAAGGAATTGAATACATTCTTTGAAGATTCCTGGTCTAACACAGAAAAGAAATATAATTTCACTAACGTCCTAGAGGATGCTGGGGACTCCGTAAGGACCATGAGGATAGACGGGCTCCGCAGGAGACATGGGCACTAAGAAAGACTTTAGACTATGGGTGTGCACTAGCTCCTCCCTCTATGCCCCTCCTCCAGACCTCAGTTTATTACTGTGCCCAGAGGAGATGGGTGTAATTACAGGAGCTCCCCTGAGTTTCTGTTAAGAAAGTATTTTGTTAGGTTTTTTATGTTCAGGGAGCTCTGCTGGCAACAGACTCCCTGCAGCGAGGGACTGAGGAGAGAGAAACAGACCTACTTTAAGTAGCCTCTGTTTCTTAGGCTACTGGACACCATTAGCTCCAGAGGGATCGGTACGCAGGTCTCACCCTCGCCGTCCGTCCCGGAGCCGCGCCACCATTCCTTCTCGCAGAGCCAGAAGATAGAAGCCGGGTGAGTATGAGAAGAAAAGAAGACATCATGATCTTCACTGAGGTAACGCACAGCAGCGCAGCTGTGCACCATTGCTCCCATACACCTCACACAGAGCAGTCACTGTAAGGGCGCAGGGGGGGCGTCCTGGGCAGCAATAAAACACCTTTCTGGCAAAATAATCTTATATACAGCTAGTAATTAAGGCTAGGAAGGATGTCACAGCTAAACATCACCGTATATGGTAAAAGTATGTTTCTTGGTGTGAGGCCAGGAATGCTCCTACGGAAGAATTCCATCTGGGCCGTTTCCTGCACTTCCTACAGACAGGAGTGAATTTGGGCCTAAAGTTAAGCTCCATTAAGGTTCAGATTTCGGCCCTATCCATTTTCTTTCAAAAATAATTGGCTTCTCTCCCAGAAGTACAGACTTTTGTGAAGGGAGTGCTGCATATTCAGCCTCCTTTTGTACCTCTGGTGACACCTTGGGACCTTAACGTGGTGTTAAGTTTTCTTAAGTCGCACTGGTTTGAACCGCTGGAATCGGTGGAGTTAAAATATCTCACCTGGAAGGTGGTCATGTTGTTAGCCTTGGCTTCAGCTAGGCGAGTATCAGAATTGGCGGCTTTGTCTCATAAAATACCCTATCTGGTTTTCCATGTCGATAGAGTGGAGTTGTGGACCCGTCCTCAATTCCTGCCTAAGGTGGTATCATCCTTTCATATGAACCAGCCTATTGTGGTGCCTGTGGCTACACGTGACTTGGAAGATTTCAAGTCCCTTGATGTGGTCAGGGCTTTGAAGATTTATGTGGCCAGAACGGCTAGAGTCAGAAAAACAGAATCACTGTTTGTCCTGTATGATGCCAACAAGGTTGGCGCTCCTGTTTCAAAGCAGACTATTGCTCGCTGGATTTGTAACACCATTCAGCAGGCTCATTCTACGGCTGGATTGCCGTTGCCTAAATTGGTTAAGGCCCATTCCACTAGGAAGGTGGGCTCTTCTTGGGCGGCTGCCCGAGGGGTCTCGGCATTATAGCTGTGCCGAGCTGCTACTTGGTCAGGTTCAAACACTTTTTGCAAAGTTCTACAAGTTTGATACCCTGGCTGAGGAGGACCTCTTGTTTGCTCAATCGGTGCTGCAGAGTCATCTGCACTCTCCCGCCCGTTTGGGAGCTTTAGTATAATCCCCATGGTCCTTACGGAGTCCCCAGCATCCTCTAGGATGTTAGTGAAAATAAGATTTTAAACCTACCGGTAAATCTTTTTCACGTAGTCCGTAGAGGATGCTGGGCGCCCGTCCAAAGTGCGGACTACTTCTGCGAGACTTGTATATAGTTTTGCTTACATAAGGGTAATGTTATGGTTTCATCGGTTTTGTGCCGATGCTATGTTGTTTCATACTGTTGACTGGTTCTTGTGTTCCTAGTTATATGGTGTGTTTGGTGTGTGCTGGTATGAATCTTGCCCTTGGATTGCTAAAATCCTTTCCTCGTACTGTCCATCTCCTCTGGGCACAGTTTCTCTAACTGAGGTCTGGAGAAGGGGCATAGAGGGAGGAGCCAGTGCACACCCATAGTCTAAAGTCTTTCTTAGTGCCCATGTCTCCTGCGGAGCCCGTCTATCCCCTTGGTCCTTACGGAGTCCCCAGCATCCTCTATGGACTACGTGAAAAAGATTTTCTGGTAGGTTTAAAATCTTATTATTCCTAGAAGGATACGTTTAGCGTATCCCTTCCCTGAAGAGGACAGGAACAGATGGGAATCACCCCCCCATGGTAGACACTTCAATTTCTAGGCTGTTTAAGAAAATAATTTTACCTGCCCCAGGGTCAGCTTCGTTAAAAGAACCTGCTGACTGTAAATTAGAAACAGCCTTAAAGTCCCTTTATATGACTACCAGAACGTTACTTAGACCCACGATTACTTGTGCATGGGTCGGTAACACTGTGGAAAAATGGTCAGACAACGTTCTTGCAAATATAGACACAGTTGATAAAGATGAAATGGTCTTAACTCTAGGTCACATAAAAGATTCTGCAGGTTACTTGGTGGAAGCTGTAACGGACGCAGCCCCAGCTGGCTCATGAGGAGTACTTTTTTCCAGCCTGTTTCTGGATTCAGTGCGTTAGTGTAAAGAGACAGGACAGAACTTGGTTATCACCTATACAGCATGCTGCCTGGATTCCCAATAGAACTGGACATCACATATTATTGTGAAACATTATCCCTCTGTCATATGTGTTTGTGTTTATCAGGGAATAATATGTCTAGCCTGATGTTTTGTACAGAATGCATATGAAGATGTATATATATGAATGTATTGGTTATTGTGTTATAGTTTGTAAAATAATGTCCCCGTCCCCCCGTCCCCATCCCATGTGACTGCTATGTTAACCTGTTTGTTTGGTGTTGGAGATACAGCCAGTCTCAGATGTCAGTCCATACACCCCCCTCATTCTTCCCCACACAATGGATTCCAGGCTACACAATCAGATTAATTAAGGTTCATTTAGTTAACATCTATTGTGTGCTAGAGGACATGCCTGGACATGTTAAAGTAGGTCTATCTGAAAGTGTTCTGTAGTCAGCCCCTTTAATGTAACCCACCCAATACAGAGTCAGAAGGTGTCGCCTTATGGTAGGACAGACAAAGGTTTGAGGATAACAGAGGCTATTGAAACAGAGAGTGCACGGAAGTTCCTGGCCTGAGAGGAGTGATGTGTTTGGCTTCTGAAAGCTACTGGGAAGATAGTGCTGCCAGTGTGCTGAGGCCTAGAAGCATTGTTGGGATCTGCTGGTTTCAAGAGGCTACTGGACGTGCACTGAGGGGGAGATCTACACAGAAGGGGACTTAGTAAGTAGGATACCATCCTGGCATGTAATAGTTACTGTTTTGTGTACTGTGTGTGTATTTTTACAATAAAGGGCATTTGCCACTTTACTAAACTGTTTACCTGAGTGATCTGAGAATCCGTATCTTCACAGAAGCTATGAAGGATATTGGTTTGCTGGGTTCCAAATCCTCAGCTATGGCAATTTTGGCTCGTAGAGCACTGTGGATTCTCCAATGGAATGCAGATGCGGAATCAAAGAGAAATATTGAGGCGCTCCCCTACAATGGTGAGGTCCTCTTTGGCGACAAGCTGGATGCCATGATTTCAACAACTACCTCAGGCAAATCAGCATTTCTCCCTTCTGCAGCAGCAACCGCTAAGAAAGCATATCATTCTCATACGATGCAGTCCTTTCGGCCCAACAGATACAAAAAGGCCAAAAATGCCCGCTTCTCCGCAGGAAGAGGGCGGGGAAGAGGTAGGAAGCCTACCACACCATCAGGCTTGCAGGAGCAGAAATCAACCGCTGCTTCTGCAAAAATCACAGCATGATGCTGGGACTCCCCTGCTGTATTATCAGGTGGGGGCGCGTCTAAAGATCTTCAATCAGGTCTGGGTGCACTCAGATCTGCATCCTTGGATAATACAAATATTATCTCAAGGTTACAAGTAAGAGTATCAAGAGCTCCCCATGCCGATTTTTCAAATCAGCCTTACCAGTTTCTGTTCAAGACAGAGGAAAGGTCCTGGACGCATTACACAAATTATGTCATGACAAAGTCATTTCCTTGGTTCCTGTACTACACCAGGAACAGGGATTTTATTCAAGCCTGTTTGTGGTACCAAAGCCGGACGGCTCGGTCAGACCGATTCTAAACCTAAAATCTCTGAACCTTTTATTTAAGAAGATTCAAATTCAAGATGGAATCCCTGAGAGCGGTGGTCTCCAGTTTGGAGGAGAAGGAATTTATGGTGTCAGTGGACATCAAGGATGCTTATTTGCATGTTCCAATTTACCCTCCACACCAAGCATACCTGAGGTTTGCGGTTCAGGACTGCCACTACCAGTTCTAGATGTTACCTTTCAGGCTCTCCACGGCGCTAAGAATATTCCCGATCTTCAGGAGTTACTGGTAAAAGATCCTTGGCCTCTTCCTCTTCGAGAGGACCTGCTTCAGCAAGGGCCATTGGTTTATCAAGACTTACCGTGGTTGTGTTTGATGGCATGGCTGTTGAGTGCCAGATCCTAGCCCAAAAGGGTATTCCCAATAAAGTAATTCCCACACTTATTCAAGCCAGGAAAGGAGTAATGTCTAGACATTATCATCGCATTTGAAGAAAATGTCTCCTGGTGTGAATCCAAGGAGTTTCAATTAGGGCGTCTTCTCCTATTTCTACAGGCTGGTGTGGATGCAGGTTTAAGATTGAGATCTATCAAGGTCCAGATTTCGGCCTTGTCCATTTTCTTTCAGAGGCAATTGGCTTCACTTCCTGAGGTTCGGACGTTCATAAAGGGGGTTCTGCTCATCCAACTACCATTTGTGCCTCTTGCGGCACCATGGGATCTTAACGTGGTGTTGCAGTTCCTTAAATCTGATTGGTTTGAGCCTCTACAGGAGGTGGAGTTAAAGTTTCTCACTTGGAAAATGGTCATGCTGTTGGCCTTGGCATCAGGCAGAAGGGTGTCTGCGTTAGCGGCTTTGTCTCACAAGAGCCCTTATTTGATCTTTCGTGAAGATAGGGCTGAACTGCGGACGCGTCAGCAATTTCATCCTAAGGTTGTATCTTCCTTCTATGTGAATCAATCTATTGTGGTGCCAGTGGCTTCTGACACCTCAGCTGTTTCTAAGTCCTTGGATGCCATCAAAGCTCTGAGGACTTATGTCACGAGAACAGCTCGTGTAAGGAAAACAGAAGCATTGTTTATCCTCTATGATCCCCACAAGATTAGGTGTCCTGCTTCTAAGCAGACTATTCCACACTGGATCAGAAGTACGATTCAGCATGCTCAGTCCACGGCAGGTTTGTGGTTACCGAGTGCCCAGGGGGTCTCGGCTTTACAGATTTGCAGAGCAGCTACTTGATCAGGGGCAAACACGTTTGCTAAGTTTTACAAGTTTGACACCTTGGCTGCTGACGACCTTCAATTTGTCAGTCAGTTCTGCAGGAACTAACGCACCTTCCCGCCCATACTGGGAGCTTTGTAACATCCCCATGGTACTAAAGTGGACCCCAGCATCCTCTAGGACGTAAGAGAAAATAGGATTTTAATATACCTACCAGTAAATCCTTTTCTCGTAGTCTGTAGAGGATGCTGGGCGCCCGCCCAGTGCTCCTTTTTCTTGCATTATGTTAACATGTGTTGAGTTGTTCTTCAGCAGTTGCTGTTATGTTATTCATGCTCGCTGGCATGTTTTCTGTTGTATGCCATGTTGTGCGGCATGGCTGAACGGTGTGAGCTGGTGTGAATCTCGCCACTCACTTAAATATATCCTTCTCTCGAAGTTGTCCGTCTCCTCGGGCACAGTTCCTATACTGAGGTCTGGAGGAGGGGCAAAGAGGGAGGTGCCAGTTCACACTGTTAAAAAGTCTTAAAGTGCCGAAGGCTCCTACGGACCCGTCTATACCCCATGGTACTAAAATGGACCCCAGCATCCTCTACGGACTACGAGAAAGGATTTTCCGGTAGGTATATTAAAATCCTGTTTTAACTAAGCAAGCCTTTCCTTGTACTCGTGTCTCTAGCCCTTTAATCAATTTAGTAGCCCGCCTTTGAACCCTTTCTAGTTCTCCTATATCTGTTTTATAATATGGTGCCCAGAACTGAACACAATATGCCAGATACAGACGTACCAATGATTTGTACAGTGGCAGGATTACATCCTCGTCCCTTGTCTCAATGCCCCGTTTTATGCATGCGAGCACTTTACTTGCCTTTTTGCAGCATTTTGACATTGTGTACTGTAAGCCTATTATCCATGAGCACCCCCAAATCTTTTTCCACCACAGTTACCCCTATAATTTCCCCATTTAGAGTGTACGATGTTTGTGTGTTTTTTGTCCCAAAATGCATAATTTAGCATTTTTCTATATTGAACCTCATTCCCCATTTAGACGCCCAGGCTTCTAGTTTAAAAAAGTCATTTTGTAGAGACTCCACATCGCTATCTGAATTAATTACCTTACACAGCTTAGTATCATCCACAAAGATTGACACTGTGCTTTCCAGGACTATTCCTAGATTGTTGATAAATATATTGAACAGTAGCGGGCCAAGTACGGACCCTTGTGGTATTCCGCTGACTACTGGTGCCCAGCTGGAGAACATCCCGTTGACCACTACTCGTTGTACTCTGTTATCCAGCCAATTACCTATCCATGTACAAATAGTATATCCTAGACCAAGTTCCCTTAATTTGATGATAAGTCTCCTGTGAGGCACTGTTTCGAAGGCTTTTGCAAAATCTAAATACACCACATCCACTGCTTTTCCCTGATCAATATTCTTGCTCCCTTCCTCGTAGAAGCTAATTAAGTTAATTTGACATGAGCTGTCCCTTACAAACCCATGCTGACATTTGCTAATAATCTTATTAACCTGCAGATAATCCTCTATGCTATCCCTCAAGATACCTTCCAATATTTTGCCCACTGTAGAGGTTAAGCTAACTGGTCTATAGTTACCAGGATTATTTTTAGTTCCCTCTTTAAATAAAGGCACTACCTCTGCTATGCGCCAATCCTTAGGTACCTTGCCTGATCTGATTGAACTGTGGAAAATCAAGTATAGGGGTTTTGCTAGCTAAACTCCATAATAACCCTAAGATGAAAACCATCTGGGCCTGGTGATTTATTAATCTTTATTTTGCTTAGTCTCTCCAGGACAACAAGTATCCAGCCAAGAGTCATTACCTTCACTATATTTATGCACTACTTTCTCCGACTGATCCTCCCTGGTGAATACTGAGGAAAAAATTGTTCAGTATTTCCGCTTTTATTTTATCATCATTTATCAAACCTCCCAATTCATCTTTTAATGGGCCTAAGTTCTCCTTCTTTAACCTTTTACTGTTTATGTATTTATATAACTTTTTAGGATTGCTTTTACTCTCTATAGCAATTTGCTTTTCGTTTACAATTTTTTCTGCGATCATTACTTTTTTGCATTTTTATTGCATTCCTTGTAATGCTGGAATGACTCCTCCCCTCCATTAGATTTAAATGTTTTTAAAGCACGCCTCTTTTTAACCATTGCTTCTTTGACCTCCTTATTAAGCCATATTGGTTTGTTTTTAGTACGCCTGCGTTTACTGTTCATAGGAATGAATTTGTGAATATTGCTATCAAGCAACCCTTTTAAAGCATCCCACATTTCCGTTGTGTCTTTACCATGAACCAAAACTTCCCAATCAATCTCGTTTAGTGCCTGTCTCAGCATATTGAAATTAGCTTTTCTAAGGTTAAATGTTTTAGTTGTTCACTTATAGCTGTTTCTTGAAACTGACGTTGAATGTGATCATATAGTGGTCACTGTTTCCCAATGTCTCCCCAACTTTAGTGTTTAATATAATGTCCACAATATTGGTAATAACTAGGTCCAGAATAGTTTTACCTCTAGTTGGGTCCTCGACTAATTGAGTTAAGCGTTGATCCTTTAATGTATTTAAGAACCTGCTGCTCCTAGTTTTTACACATGAAACGTTACTCCAATTTATATCAGGATAGTTAAAATCCCCTAACACTAGGATGTCCCCCATTCCCGCAGCTTTTTCAATTTGGTGTAAGAGTTGCTCCTCGTCGTGTACACGAATATCTGGTTGCTTGTAGCACGTGCCAATGACTAGTTTCTTTACCTCTGTGCCCCCACTTGTGATCTCACCCCATAGCGACTCCACGTTATCTCCAGCCTCCCCGAAAATACCCTCTATTAAGTTTGGTTTTAGAGATGGTGTAACAAAGAGACATACCCCTCCTCCCCTTTTGGTAGCCCTATCCCTCCTGAAAAGAGAATATCCCTCCAAATTCGCAACCCAGTCATGAGAGTCGTTCCACCATGTTTCCGTAATACCTCTAATATCATACTGAGACTTTGATACAAGCCATACCAATTCCCCCATTTTACCTGATAGGCTTCTTGCGTTCACAAGCATACATCTTAGCTTAGCCTCTCCATTACCTGTTTGTTTTAGTGGTATCTTATCTATATTTACAAGTGTCTTTCTAGACTTACCCATACTGACTGTTAGTCTCCTCCCTCCCTTTCCACCCCATCATGCTTAATACAGCTTTCCTCACTACTATCTCTATCTGACCTATTCAGACTTTCTACCCCCCCTGATGTTAGTATCCTCCCTTATGCTATGCACATTATTTTCTATATACCGTATTGCTGAGCCATATTCGTCATTAGGTAATAAATTGGGAATATCTTGGGCAATACCTGTGTCAGTATTTCCGGTGTCAATACCCATGCAAATACCCTTGCCATCTGATCTTACGCTCCCTCCTTCTCCACCCTCAAATTGTTCACTACCCCCATCCTTACTGCTCTCACTAATTAACCCGCAGCTTCTAGCTAAACCCTCCCCCGGGCTCCTAGTCTAAAAGCTCCTCCAACCTTCTAACCATCCAGCACCGCTGCCCCCTCCTCATTCATGTGCAATCCATAGCGACAAAGATGGCGCCTGACTGATAAGTCCGCCCAGTGTTCCAGGAACACAAACTCCTCCTTCCTACACCAGTCTCTAAGTCACACATTTACCTCTCTAATCTCCCTCTGCCTCCCTGGGCTAGCGTGTGGCACTGGTAATATTTTGGAGATTACCCTAGATGTCCTTGCCTTAAGTTTCTTGCCTAAGTCCCTATAGTCTTTCTTAAGGACATCACACCTACCACTAAGTTTGTCATTGGTGCCAACATGCACCAAGACCGCCGGGTCTTTACCAGCCCTTCCCAACAATCTATCTACCCTGTCCACGATGTGCCGTACCCGAGCACCCAGAAGACAGCAGACTGTACGGCGATCACAGTCACGGTAGTAGATTGCCCTGTCTTCCTGATAATAAAATCCCCTACCACCACAATCTGACTAGGTACCTCACTATCTTTTTCCCATCTGCACCGGAGGGACCGCTCCTCTGTCTCCTCCGGTTCCATCATTTCCTCACTGCCATCCTCAGAATCTTCATCCAATCAGGTGAATTTATTGGGGTTTGGCAGATCGGAGATGTCCTGTCTTCCCCTCCCCCTCTTCTTCCTTCTTACCATGACCCAGCTGTCTACCTGATCTTCCTCATCTACCAGTGATCCCCTCTGCAACTCCTCCACCATTTTATCTAAACTTTGCTCGAGATTGTGAATGCTCCTTAGTCGTGTAACGGTCCGCTCTACATCAGTTACCTGGGCTTCCAAGGCGGCCGTACGCTCACATCTCACACAGATGTACCCACACTCAGACTGTTGTGTCAGGTGCTCATACATCATGCACGACATGCATTGAGTGAGATTCCCAATTAGTGGTAACTCCCTGTTACCTTCAGAAAATCAAAAAGAGGGGGACAATCACTACATAAGGAATATATAAGGAACAATAACTAAAATAAAGGAATAAGGGACAATAAATAAATATATAAATAAATGGATAGGATAAGGATAAATTTGGTACAAATACAGGGACTCAACAATAAAATGCAGTAATGGACAAATGAAGACAATCAGTTATACAACACAGTGAGAAAAGCTAATAGGGAAAGTTAATACTCATCTGCTCCCTGCTCCGCTGATCTGTGCACAGAAGTTTTTCTATCTGGCTGCAGGCTCCCTTCCCCACCGGCTGCTGGCTCCCTCTGGCCGCTGCTTCCTCCTGGCCACTGTCTCTCCCCGGCCGCTGGCTTCCCCCTTGCTGCTTCATCCTCGTGTGCGCACCCAATGTCACTTCCGGTTCCAGTCGCTCAATGCTCTATCAGTAATATGTTTCTCCTACTTACTTGAAATGTATTTGTAGTTGATTATGTGCTCATATTGCTTATTATACTAATGTATAACCTGTGATTGCTGAATTTATTATAATTCTGTCAGTTTTTCTGTCTATTCCGATCTTCAATGCTTGTACAAAGCAGGGTAGGGTCGGATTTTATGTCACTCTAACAAAATTTAAAGTGATTACAGTCACAAATTGTGTAGCACAATGTGCAAGTGTGTGATTATTTATCATGTCTAAGAGCGGCAAGGGTGAGGAAAATACACTCACAGCAGCACCAACACTCATATCATGTCTGTCAAAGCTGGGTTAACCTCTCAGGATCTGGTTCAGAAAAATTGTTTTAGCTTTCACCAAAGTCTCTTGAAAAATCCAAGGAGAACACAGGTGCAAGTTGAACCACCATGGGCTACCTTTGTACAGACATTATCCAGTATAGCTGAGCGGATAATTCCAACTTCTGTACCAGACATAGGTTACACTATTAACCCTTACATGCAGCATTCCACCTGAGGTTTATCAGCAGGGGAAGCAGCAGCCTCTCAACAAAAACAGGCTGAAAGGACAGTGGTAAGTAAAGCACATAGACATGAAACAATATCTTCACAGTCTACACATGCTTCAGATGAGGATTCGTTGGAGAATGAAGACTCATTACACTCTGTTTCTGCATACAAAGCTGAGGAGGAAGGTCTCGGCTCAGGGGACATATCTGAGTTAATTAAGGCAATGAAAGCCATTCTATCCTTAGAAGAATCAGCAGAGCCTGTGTTAAAATCCAAGTCACCTGTGTGTAAATGTCCCAAAACAGTCAGGACTGAGTTTCCTGGGTCAGAACAGCAGAAGGAAATTATGGAAGAGGCTTGGGCTACTCCCAGTAAGAAATTTAGAATTCCAAGGAAATGGAATTCCAATTATCCTCTTCCCCTACAACCACTTTCTGCAACATCACAATGGGATCCCAAAGGGCCTTCAAGCCTTTGATATGAGACACTTTGAGACGAATATTCGAGGTGGGGATATAGATGGCAGTCTCCTTAGGTTTGAGAGCCAAATGATATTCCTAATGGGATGTCAACATCCAAGAGGTCTGAATGAAAACAACAGTTACTTACCTTTTTTGTGAGATTGAACGTACATCAGGAGAAAACATAATCCTGTTGTATACCATTATGAGATCCAGTGTGTATCCAGGAGTTTTTCCTTTTGAGTAAATGATTACCTGCCGGATACGTCCACCTACTCACAAGTAACCTCACCGCTGACCGCAAAGTTCCCACCATTAAAGATAATGGAGCGGCTATGTGCTATGCGTGTCTGACAGCTCAGACGCGCACAGCCAATCAGGAGAGTGCCACGACATGGCGCTCCCTGATTGGCTGAAAGGACCCTCTGTGACAGGAGTCACAGGGGTCTCAGAATTCGGGGAAAGGGGTCCCATGTGTAAACATGGGACCCCTTTCAGTGCGTGGTCCGGGTAAATGCGGTTTGTTTTTTTGCCAAGTACATGGATTACAAAAAAGAAGAGACCAGATGCTACACTGGATTTTGGTGAGTATAATTTTATTTTCAGGTACACCATGGATTCTACGTGGAGAAGGGGACCGAGGCTCGTGTGAACATAGGTAAGTATGTGTGTGTCGGTGTGCATGTATGTAATAAAGTTTTACTTTCACAGTGTGTGTGTACTGTTTTTATTTGGGTATTTTTTTTGTAGTAGAACTACAGGTACCAGCGGGCCCATTTCCCCCTCGCATGCTGGTACTTGTGGTTCTCCAAGTACCAGCTTGCGAGGGGAGGCTTGCTGGGACTTGTAGTTCTGCTACAAAAAACAATATTCTTTCTTTGTGTCAGTTGGCTATCAGCTTCCCATCCACAGCCCATGGATGGGGGGACAGCCTCAGGCTTCACCCCTGGCCCTTGGGTGGCTGGAGGGGGGACCCCTTGATTTAAGGGGTCCCCACTCCTCTGGGGTACTCCGGCCAGGGGTGACTAGTTGGGGACTTAATGCCACGGCCGCAGGGACCTATATAAAAGTGGCCCCCGGATGTGGCATTATCTCTCCAGCTAGTGGAGCCCGGTGCTGGTGTTAAAAATACGGGGGTCCCCTACATCTTTTGTCCCCCGTATTTTTTGCACCATGACCGGACGCAGAGCCCAGTGCTGGATCTAAAAATACGGGGGATCCCCTGTCAATTTTTCCCCCGTATTTTTACAACCAGGACCGACTCAAAGAGCCCGAGGCTGGTTATGCTTTGGAGGGGGGACCCCACACATTTTTTTCTTGATTTTAACCCATTCCCACCCCTTCTCACTGAAAACCATGCTCTCTATTTTAGTCAGTTAAAAAAAAAAATATTCTTTTAAAAAATATATAAATAATACTTGTGGCTCCTAATAGACAAACCAGGTACATAATCCCTTCTAATATAAATAGATATGCTATTAGCAATAAAAAAAAACATGTTTTTAAATTTTTTATTAGATTCCGCCAGCAAAGTGAGGCGGAATGAAATTGACGAAATGACTGTCGAAAAGCACTGTTGTCAAATCGACATTCTTCAATTGAATATACTTTTGTTGAAAAGCCGCATTTTTACCACTGCAGACATGTCGAATTTGACAACTGTCGAATTTCAAAAAGTCGAATCTGAAACGTCCGTTTTTTTTGTCGAAAAGTACTGTATTGCATTGTCGAATTTAAAATACCACGTTTTTTGACATTTGCGGCAATTTGACCACAATTACATATACCCCATCATTACAGTACTGCCAGCAGGAGAACTGCATAGCAACACTGTAACAAATGTGTTACACCGCAGCCTGCTCTCCCTCTGTGAAGGGAAGGATTTAAGCCGTATCAGCTACAATCAATGTCAGAGAATGTAGCAATTGGATAAGCACCAATGTATAAATAAATCGGCTACTGTGAGGTTCTTTTCAATCCACCTTTCAATAACATTTATATTTAAATTTTAATTCATTTATATTTAAACTATCTCACGATTTGAGTCATCCACAAATTAAATGATATGTTAAGGATGACTTATGAGCTGTTTATTTAAACAGTTCAGACAACCAATTAGGTTGAGAACCCCATAATGAGAAATGGTAATATACCCCAATATTAGGAGACTATAGATAACTCCTTGGCTGGATTAATCACTCAATACTGTAAAACACCATACATGAATGTGACGGTCACCCCTTGGTATATATAAAAAAAAATGGTATACCACAGGTGTACCACAAGGGACTAATGATATATTATAATCCAATCCTAAGGGAAGAGATAGAACAGTAAATGTAATATTGTGACACATCCCACAATATTCTATTGAACATAGAACTGCATAGGTGGTACTACTTGTGTCAATTCATATATTAAGTGTGGGATCATTACTCAAGGGGTTTGGACTTACAGTACATTAATACAACTATAGCTTATATAACAATGATTACAGACATACTGTAAGGGATTTAGGACATATTGTGGGATCCAAATAACTTGCTCAATATTGTGACCTATCCCACAGTAATGTATTGGACCTAGAATTGTATAGGTGCTATTACCTGAGATAGTTGATATACTACGATTGGGGATGATTAACATTAAAAGTTATATTTTTGTTATGCACACCAGTGCCTGCAGGAATGTACTGGTGTTTGAACAGAGAGGGATGCAAAACAAATGAACTCACAGACAGACTGGGAAATATGACATTACGTACACAGAAGGTGATAGGGTAACAAAATAAACACAAAGTGAACAGAGAAGCCCAGAGGCAAAGAAACTGGGTGTCTCCCTAGTATTAGGAATGCTCAGATGGAAAAAGCAAGATGTTGTGTTTTAATACGTAGAGAACCCGAAATGCTGTTGCTAAGGGCAACAGCAAAACCCTAAAGGGTTACCAACGGGTGTGGCTTGGTCAGGGATGGAATAATAGACACAAAGAGAGTCTCCACAATCCTAATCCTCACTTGCAGGGCACAGGTTCAGCTTACTGCCACTAAACTGACATATGGACGCCCTGCACAGTGAGAGAGGATTAAGCAGGCAGGTCTGAGAGTACAGCCGCAAACCTGCTGGGTTCACAGAATAGCAAAAGAACCTCAGCAGGCTAAACGACTGACTCCAGCCTTACTGCTAGGTCTGGATTGGCAGAGTGTAGTACCAAATCCCCAGGCCTATTTGCAGTAAGCAACAACAAATACAAAGCTACACAGTACTGGCTAACTTTCAGGAACTGACTAACCAACAAAGATTCAGCAGCATCTGCTTAACCTGAGAAGAGGGTTTATAAAGCAGGTGCTGTCCACGCCCCACTCAGACCTCACAGACTGTGATCACAAAAACCAGCACCGGATCCCCTGCCGTGCACAGAGCCTGTAACCACTGCACAGCAAAAGACCCGAACCGGAGTATCAGCTGCGCTCAGGTTACTCCGCTAGCACTTGTCTCCCGGTTGCCATGACGACGTGGCAGCACAGGGCAGGAGACCCTAACAGTACCCCCCCTCTGACGAGGGGTCAAAGAACCCCTACCACCGGGTTTATCGGGGAACTGCGAGAAGAAAGAGCGTATCAGTCTGGGGGTATGAAGATCACAACTCCTCCGGGCCATACCCCTTCCAGTGCACCAAAAATTACAGCCAACCCCGAACCATCTTGGATTCAAGAATCCTTTCAACAACAAACTCCCTCTGGCCACGTATCAGAAGAGGGGAAGGTCTTCCACTGGAAGAAGGATTACTAATCGCCCGTTTTAAAAGGGAACAATGAAATGTTTTATTGATACCCAAAGAACGGGGCAGATCTAACTGAAATGCCACCGGATTGATAATCCTGGTGATCTTATAAGGGCCAATGAACCGGGGGCCTAACTTATGAGATGGCTGTCTCAACTTCAAATTCTTGGTAGACAACCAGACGAAGTCTCCTAATTTGAAGCTGCAGCGTCTTTTCCGCTTATCAAAAACCCTTTTGGTCACTAATGACACAGACACAAGGGCTTTCTTCACTTTCCTCCAAATACCTCTAAGGACCGAAACCACAGAGGAACCACCAGGCGTGGAGTCCAGGGGGTCAAAAGAATTGGCCTTAGGATGATGCCCATACACACAAAGGAAGGGAGAGATCTCTGTAGCAGAGTGAGCCGCGTTGTTATAGGCAAACTCCGCCATGGACAGATGAGCAACCCAGTCAGTCTGACACTTGGAGACATAACACCTGAGGAACTGCTCCAAGGACTGGTTCACCCTTTCAGTCTGCCCATTAGACTGCGGATGGTAGCCTGACGACAAGCTGACAGAAATCTGGAGATCGAAACAAAATGCCCTCCAGAATTTGGCCACAAACTGGGATCCGCGGTCAGAGACCACATCAAGTGCCAACCCATGGAGACGCACAACATGCAGCATAAATAATTCAGACAGGCGTCTGGCCGATGGCAGCCCAACCAGTGGAACGAAGTGCGCCATCTTCGAAAACCTGTCAACGACAACCCAGATGGCTGTCATCCCCGAGGATTTGGGTAAGTCCACCACAAAATCCATTGAAATGTGGGTCCATGGCTTAGATGGAATAGAGAGTGGATGTAATGGGCCAACAGGAACCCCTCTGGGAGCCTTATTTCGGGCACAGATGTCACATGCCCGAACCCACTGATCCACATCCTTAGCCACCGAGGGCCACCACACCGCCCTAGATAGCAACTCCCGAGTTCTGGCAATACCCGGGTGACCTGCCGACTTCTTTGCATGGAATTCCAGGAACACTCACTGTCTTAACCTAGGAGGTACAAACAAAAGACCTACTGGAAGGTCTGGAGGAGCCTGCTCCTGTGCTCTAAGGACTAATGACAAGAGGTCCTGGGTAATGCCCACTTTAGTACATGATGGGGACACAATGGGCAACGGCTCCTCGGTAGTCTCCTGGATTGGAGCAAAACTCCACGAGAGCGCATCAGCCTTGATGTTTTTTGACCCAGGGCGATATGTTATCAAAAAATTAAAGTGAGCAAAAAACAAAGCCCATCGTGCCTGCCTGGCATTGAGACGCTTCGCTGACTTTAAATATGCCAAATTCTTATGGTCGGTGAGAATTGAGACCACAAACTTAGCCCCCTCAAGCCAGTGTCTCCACTCTTCGAGTGCATCCTTAATAGCCAACAATTCCCGGTTACCCACGTCATAATTCATCTCGGCAGGAGAAAATTTACGGGAAAAGTAAGCACAGGGATGAAGGCGATTATCAGACACTCCCATCTGAGAGAGCACTGCCCCAATACCCATCTCAGAGGCATCCACCTCCACCACAAAAGGACGCTCTCGATCTGGGTGTCGCAGCACCTTGGCCAAGACAAATGCCCTTTTGAGACGGGCAAAAGCCGCTTTGGCCTCACGAGACCAGTGAGCAACATCCGCCCCTTTCTTAGTGAGTGCCACCAAGGGCGCCACTATAGACGGAAATCCAGCGATAAATCGTCTATAAAAATTCGCAAAGCCCAGGAAACGCTGAAGCGCCTTCAAACTAGTGGGCTGCACCCAACCCAGGACTGCCTGTACCTTGGAACCCTCCATTTGGAAACCTTCTGGGGAGATAATATATCCTAGAAATGCGATTTGCTGAACTTCAAATTCGCACTTCTCCAGCTTCGCCCCAAGCCGGTGGTCTCTGAGTTTCTGGAGGACTAAGCGTACATGCTTCCGATGTTCCTCCAGGGAATGGGAGAAGATTAGGATGTCATCTAAGTATAGAACTAAGAATCTATCCATATATTCCCTGAGCACATCGTTCATGAAATCCTGGAAGACTGCCGGGGCATTACAGAGCCCAAAAGGCATCACCAAATATTCATAATGCCCTGAGTGGGTATTAAAGGCAGTCTTCCATTCATCCCCCTCTCTTATTCGGATTAGATTGTACGCACCGCGTAGGTCAATCTTAGAAAAAATGGTGGCAGTACGAAGCTGGTCAAACAAGACCGAAATGAGAGGCAGTGGGTATGAGTTTTTAATTGTGATACGGTTCAATTCCCTGAAGTCGATGCAGGGTCGCAACGAACCGTCCTTTTTACCCACAAAGAAGAACCCCGACCCAACTGGAGACTGTGAAGGTCTGATAAATCCCTTAGCCAAGTTCTCCTGAATGTACTCTGCCATAGCCTGAGTCTCAGGATGTGACAGGGAGTACAGCCTGCTCTTGGGAAGCTTAGCATTCGGCAACAAATCAATGACACAGTCATAGGGGCGATGGGGAGGTAGTACCTCTGCAACTTTTTTTGAGAACACGTCCGCAAAATCTGCATAACACCCTGGCAATCCTGGCAAACTTAGCTGCGAGAGCCTGACTGGAAGGCTCAAGCAACTCCTGAAACAATCAGTACCCCAACTAAGAATCTCCCCAGAGACCCAGTCAAATTGAGGATTGTGGGCCCTTAACCTGGGTAACCCCAACACCAATGGGGCAAAAGTACAGACAGTCACATAAAAGGACAATTTTTCAGAGTGTGTTGCTCCAATAAACAAAGAAATCTGGCTAGTGCAAGAGGTAATTTTACCCTGGGATAATGGTTCCCCGTTTAACCCACAAATCTCAATTTCCGACGCGAAGGGTACTAAGGGAACAGAGTGTTTCAGGGCGAATTGGCGGTCCATAAAAACCCCGTCGGCCCCACTGTCCACAAAGGCCTCAGTCTTGACAGTTTGACCGAGGATCTTCAAGGTCAACGGAATGATAAAAGTCTTCTTGGAAAATTCTGACTTCTGGCCTGACAGGATATTTCCCATCACCCTCAGGCCCTGAAGTTTTCCGGCTTTTCTGGGCATGATACTACCACATGACCCTTATTCCCACAGTACAAACACAACCCCTGCTGTCTCCTCTGCGTCTTCTCACGCGAGGAGAGGCGGGTAGCCCCAATCTGCATAGGCTCCTCGGAAAATTCCTCAGAGTCTGAGGTTCCCTTGGGAAAAAAGGAAACCTCGGTCTCCCTTTCAAGCCTACGCTCTCTCAGCCGTCTATCCACCCGGATGGATAACTGCATGAGCTGATCCAAGCTATCAGGCAAGGGATATTGTACCAGTTGGTCTTTTATCTGGTTAGAAAGACCTCTTCGGTACTGGTGTCTCAGGGCTGGGTCATTCCACTGGGTATCATGGGCCAACCTCCGAAACTCCATACTGTAAACCTCAACTGGCCTTCGCCCTTGCTTAAGGATCGAAATCTGAGCCTCGGCTGAGGCCGTCTTGTCAGGGTCATCATACAACATGCCCAGTGCCGTAAAAAAAGCATCAACACTTTTAAGCGATGGACAGTCAGGCTGCAACCCATATGCCCAGACCTGTGGGTCTCCTTGTAGCAAGGAAATCACTATGCCCACCCGCTGAATCTCCGACCCAGAAGACTGAGGCCTAAGCTGGAAATATAGCTTGCAGCTCTCCTTGAAACAAAAGAACTGCGAGCGATCTCCAGAAAAACGATCCAGAAGATTTACTTTCGGCTCCTTAACCCCTGAATGTGCTGCTGCTGCGGGAGCTCCGCCAGCGGCCTGGGAGGTGTGCATTTTAATGGACAAATCATTAAATTGTCGAGTCAGGACCTGCACCTGATCGACCACCTGCTGCAACGTATTTTGAGGGGTATGCTCCATATTCCCACAAAATTTCAACAGGAGTATTGGGCTGCTGAATATGTTATGCACACCACTGCCTGCAGGAATGTACTGGTGTTTGAACAGAGAGGGATGCAAAACAAATGAACTCACAGACAGACTGGGAAATATGACATTACGTACACAGAAGGTGATAGGGTAACAAAATAAACACAAAGTGAACAGAGAAGCCCAGAGGCTAAGAAACTGGGTGTCTCCCTAGTATTAGGAATGCTCAGATGGAAAAAGCAAGATGTTGTGTTTTAATACGTAGAGAACCCGAAATGCTGTTGCTAAGGGCAACAGCAAAACCCTAAAGGGTTACCAACGGGTGTGGCAGTAAACTCCTTGGTCAGAGATGGAATGATAGACACAAGGAGAGTCTCCACAATCCTAATTCTCACTTGCAGTGCACAGGTTCAGCTTACTGCCACTAAACTAACCCCTGACACCTAGCACAGTGAGACAGGATTAGACAGGCAAGTCTTAGAATACAGCCGCAAACTTGCTAAGTTCACAGAGTAGTAACAGAACCCCAGCAAGCTAAACGACTGACTCCAGTCTTACTGCTAGGTCTGGATTGGCAGAGTGCAGTACCAAATCCCCAGGCCTATTTGCAGTAAGCAACAACAAATACAAAGCTACACAGTACTGGCTAACTTTCAGGAACTGACTAACCAACAAAGATTCAGCAGCATCTGCTTAACCTGAGAAGAGGGTTTATAAAGCAGGTGCTGTCCACGCCCCACTCAGACCTCACAGACTGTGAGCACAAAAACCAGCACCGGATCCCCTGCCGTGCACAGAGCCTGTAACCACTGCACAGCAAAAGACCCGAACCGGAGTATCAGCTGCGCTCAGGTTACTCCGCTAGCACTTGTCTCCCGGTTGCCATGACGACGTGGCAGCACAGGGCAGGAGACCCTAACAATTTTATACAAATTAATAATCTTAGTGCGCCAACATAGAGACAATCTTCTCTTTCTTTCCTTTCCCTACACCATGAGCCATAATGGCTTAAGGAAAATAACGTAAACATATAGTATGTTCCCCACACTGACCATGGCATATGAAGATATAATGACACTAGGAATATGTACAAAATGATGTTTTGATAAGATACTGATGAATATGTACTTGAGCAGAAGAAGAAATATATCACTTATCAATTGAGACATGCCTACCAAAAGTATCTATTTATATCCCGTGGTTATAGAGCTAAAATACTATGATTTACAATTAATTTACTGTAAAAAAATACCCTTACTGATATGCCTTTTGGCTTACTATATAGACTTGTGATAGACCTAGGAAGTTTTACTTTTATGGACTAGCTAAAAATATAAAGGCTACAAGCACCTCTATAGGACTCATTAATGAAGAACTGAGAGACATTAGAGAATGTATGATTCAATATCAAGTAGCCATCCATTAGTTACTGCTCAGAGAAGGTAGCGGATGGGAACAATTTAGCAAGAAGAACCTCAACCTATAGCCAGGGTAAAGAAACCACATGTTCTGTCGCTACCTCTTCCATTTCTCTTATCTACACAAGTTTTCGGGAGGGTTGAGGCTTTTCGCATCGATACTCAGTGGACTAGTGCCAGCGATTGTATCCAGAGAACGGGTTTTCCTTATTCTATCTCACATCTCACACTACTCTACTCATCACCAGACAAATCATTTACACATGGTGAGTATTTGATTTATTATATGATAATTGTTTAGAGATTAAACAAAACAGTGGAATGTTGAAGTAACATCAAATATCCTGTATTGTCTCATTAATTGTGCTATGAGTCTTGCTATTATAATGTTCCCTTAAACAGTGTTTTCTTTTAGTATAGAGTTACTATGCACAGAGTAATATTCTCCCACAACCCTTGAGCATCATTTGATTAGGTGTTTACGTGGCTAGCAGCAAGGCCTTTGTGTAGATAACGAGAGCTCAATGATATTGTATGAGACTTTGTGGCAGAACAAGAACATATCATGGAATATCTGATGGACCTTCACTTTAGACAACACGGTATTATGAACAAGAATGACCTTTATGACAACGAAGCCTATTAGAGAACCTAATAGTTATATATAGGAGATTCAAGATTCATGGACAAGTCTGCCATCTTATGGATAAAACCACTCTCTATAATTAGCTAATCTGACCATATTTGGCATTTCCCCTTATTGTTCATCAACCAATGTATCTCCATGATTTAATCTATATGTACGCCTTGTGTGTAAATAAGCTCTGAATAATTGTATAATGTTATGGTATAAATAATGTAAAGTCAGTGTTCTAAAGACACAGGCTCATTGATGAATTCTGTCTTGGTCCACGCTCCTCTGCGCAGAATATTGGGTGTGGTTCCCTCTTTGGTAATAAATTCTATATGCTGAATATCATCACAACGGAGAACTCTTAATTATTTTTATAATTCATCTTTAACGCCAGACTTGTTGTATTAGGACTGTTTCCATCTCCTTTTCCTTTTGTTTTCCCTTGAGACGGAAAGGGCTGAAAAGCTGGAATTTTAGGCTTGAATTTGTATGTGGAAGGAAACTTCACATTTTTGGAGTCTGCTTCTGACTCCAAGATACTGATTCATTCTTTACCAAAAAGAATATCTCCAGTAAAAGGTAAAGACTCCAAAACCTTTTTGGATTCTGAATCAGCTTTCCATGTACATAGCCAAACCACTCTGCGAGCGGCTACTGCTGAAGCTGATGCCTGAGAGGCAATAGTACCCATATCCAAGGCTGCTTCTTCCAAAAACATTGCAGCCTGTTTGATATGTGCTACGTGAGATTTCTGCTCTCTAGATTCAATTGAAAGATCCCCTTCCAATGCATCAGCCCAGGCAGCCACTGCTTTTGCCAGCCAGGCTGAAGCCATGACTGGTCTTACGATTGTCCCAGACAGGCAAAAAATGTTTTTTTTTTAGATAACCATCCACTCTCCTATCCATGACATTTAATGATGTTGGAGGCAGAGGTAATATAGATATTCCCGCTAATCGAATGACATGCGTATCTACTTTAGGGGACACCTCCCTCTTTAAACAGTCCTCAGCTGGAAGAGGCTAATTGGAATTCCATTTCACTGGAATTCTTAATTTCTTACTGGGAGTAGCCCAAGCCTCTTTCATAATTTCCTTCAGCTGTTCTGACCCAGAAAACACAGTCCTGTTTTGGGACATTTAAACACAGATGTCTTGGATTTTAACACAGGCTCTGCTGATTCTTCTAAGGATAGAATGGCTTTCATCACATTAATTTACTCAGATATGTCCACTGAGCCGAGACCTTCCTTCCTCATCTTCGTATGCAGAACCAGAGTGTAATGAGTCTTCATTCTCCAACGAATCCTCATCTGAAGCATGTGTAGACTGTGAAGATGTTGTTTCATGTCTATGTGCTTTACTTACCACTAGCCTTTCAGCCTCTTTTTGTTGAGAGGCTGCTGCTTCCCCTGCTGATAAACCTCAGGAGGAATGCTGCATGTAAGGGTTAATACTGTAACCTATCCCTGGTACAGAAGTTGGAAATATCCACTGAGCTATACTGGATAATGTCTGTACAAAGGTAGCCCATGGGGGTTCGACTTGCTCCTATGTCCTCCTTGGATTTTTCAAGAGACTTTGGTGAAAGCTAAAACAATTTTTCTGAACCAGATCCTGAGAGGTTAGCTCAGCTTTGACTAACAGGATATGAGTGTTGGTGCTGCTTTGAGTGTATTTTCCTCACCCTTGTCGCTCTTAGGGGGTAATTCCAAGTTGATTGCAGCAGGAATTTTGTTAGCAGTTGGGCAAAACCATGTGCACTGCAGGGGAGGCAGATATAACATGTGCAGAAAGAGTTAGATTTGGTTGGGTTATTTTGTTTCTGTGCAGGGTAAATACTGGCTGCTTTATTTTTACACTGCAAAAGAGATTGCAGATTTAACACACCCCACCCAAATCTAACTCTCTCTGCATATGTTAAATCTGCCTCCCCTACAGTGCACATGGTTTTGCCCAACTGCTAAAAATTTTCCTGCTGCGATCAACTTGGAATTACCCCCTTAGACATGATAAATAATCAGACACTTGCACAGTGTACTACACAATTTGTGACTGTAATCACTTTAAATTTTGTTAAAGTGACCTAAAATCCGACCCTACCCTGCTTTGCACCAGCATTGAAGATTTAAATAGACAGAAAAAACTGACAGAATTATTATAAATTCATCAGTCACAGGTTATACATTAGTATAATAAGCAATATGAGCACATAATCAACTACAAATACATTTCAAGTAAGTAGGAGAAACCTATTACTGAGAACCAGAAGTGACATTTGGCGCACAGACACGAAGGCGCACACAAGGATGGAGCAGCAAGGTGCTAGAGCCAGAAGCCGGCAGCAAGGGGGAAGCCAGCGGTCGGGGAGAGCCAGTGGCCGGAGGAGAATCTTGCACAGACTGAAATGAGGTGGATTTATAATATGGGCACTCTAGCTCCAAAAGGAAGGGAAAAATAGATACTGGCGCCGGCTGTTTCTCAAAATAAAGAACGTAAACAATTATACCAATTTAAAAAATCTCATATTTAATTAAATCTAAGAAATATGTAAATAGCACATAAATAAAATGATAAATAATAATAATAGCATATGAATAAAATTAGTAGCAATAATATCCTAATGGAAAATTGAGAGTCTCTCTGATGGCTTATTGACCACTTCCGTTTAAGTGGGGCAATATCACTGGTGATCTGGCTAGAGCTCTTGTCCTCCAAGTAATCCTCATGAATAAATGGTTGAAAATATTACCATGGTCTCAGTTGAAGGTCCCCTTGGTTCTCAGTTGCAGATTGAGGTCCAATAGCAGCAGGGGAGCAGATGGAGACGTCTGAAACGGTACCGTTTGAAGAGGTTCTTGAGGATTCGAAAAGAGTCCCAAAGTATTGCCAGAAAATGCCAGGTGAAGATCAGTGTGATGCCCGTGGTCAGATGAGAGTAATAGCTCAACGCGTTTCGCTGGTCTATGTCCACACCAGCTTCCTCAGGAACATACTCTTTGGACTTTGGACTCAAATGGTTTTTATAATAATTTATTGATATATATATTTTATGAAAATCTATTTATATGTTCCTTTAAGGTTACTTTTCATTTCCACCCCTGCCTTCATAATGCTGTATTTGTACACATATTATCAATAAGCATGGGGTTACGAAGACATTCTCAAAATTACTTTCCGGCACTATTTATGGTGTTATTTTCATATAACCTTTTTTTATACCTAAAAATTTTTTTTCATACTACTCATGATTATATTGCTATAAGGGGCCATTTTATTTCTTTTTAGCAAGTTTGTTTGTATTACGTCCTAAATGCAGGTCTGTGGAACGCATAATAACCAAAAATGCGTTCCACGATCGGGGCCTCCGTGAATGGAAATCCTAGATGCAGGTACACTACATCACCACGGCCAATAGCACGGGGTTCCGCGCGGAAATGGAAATCGTGTGCGTTCCAGACCGCGGGAGGAGTAACACAAACTGACAAGCTCGCGCCACAAATAGGAACGAGTAGCGGACGGAAGCGGAAGTCAGGTGTGCGTTCCACAAGTTGGAACGCACACCCAATTACGGTTCTTTTTAATGTTTTCAAGTATTTAAAAATAATTATTTTATGATTTTACCACCAAAGGGGTTGTGAAATATCTACATAAGACCCTCTAAAATAAGCCCTATGAGGTAACATATAGAGGGAGACGTTTACTTGCACTGCACAGTCTAAACCAATCACACCACAGCACTGGGTTTAAATATCCCCAGTTCTCTATTCCACCATACCTTGATAAAGGCTCCTTGTGAGCAGAAACGCGCTGGTATTGTGGGACAGACTGCAGCAGAATAAAGAATCTGTGAAGGTACCCAGGACTGCCATAGCCAGAGGAGAAACAGTGCTGAGTTCCTGGGAGGTACTTATTCACTATCTCACAAGCGCTATAGGGTAACCATCACTGGGGACCCCACTTATTCTGGCATGCAGATTTGCCCCATCAAATGTTGGTGGAATTGTTTTTAATACTATTTTAAATTGTAGGCAGCTTTTTTTAATAAAACTGTACTTCACTATATATTCCTTCATTTTCTGTTCTTTTGAGGGAAAAAAGAGGAATTCTGTTCTAATTTTTAAGGAAGGATTAAAGTAATTGACTATTTCCTACGGAGTTAATATTCAAGCATTAATCCCGTATTACCCCGGGGGTTGCGCACATCTGCATCTTGTGCATTGTTTGGTGGTTTTTTGGAAGTGGGGGTGACCACTTCAGCGGACGTTGCAGCACTGCTGGTTTGAAAAACTTTTCTTTACAACTTCTGTGCACAGATCAGTGGAGCAGATGAGTAGTAAATTTCCCTATTAGCTTTTCCCACTGTGTTGTATAACTGATTGTCTTCCTTTGTCCATTACTGCATTTTATTGTTGAGTCCCTGTCTTTGTACTAAATGTATACTTATCCTATCCCTTTATTTATATATATTTTTATTTATTTATTGTCCCTTATTCCTTTATTTTATTTGTTTATTGTTCCTTATATATTCCTTGTATATTGATTGTCCCCCTCTTTTTGATTTTCTGAAGGTAGCAGGGAGTTAGCACAAATTAAAAAATCGGGGTGGCTGAGATTGGGAATCTCATTCAATGCATGTCGTGCATGATGTATGCGCACCTGACACAACAGTCTGAGTGCGGGTACATCTGTGCGCAATGTGAGCTTATGTCCACCCTGAAAGCCCAGGTAACTGATCTAGAACGGACCGTTACGAGACTAAGGAGCATTCACAATCTCAAGCAAAGTTTAGATAGAATGGTGGAGGAGTTGCAGAGGGGATCATTGGTAGATGAGGAAGATCAGGTAGACAGCTGGGTCATGGTTAGAAGGAAGAAGAGGGGGAGGGGAAGATAGGACATCTCCGATCCCCCAAACCCCAATAAATTTGCCCAATTTGATGAAGGTTCTGAGGATGGCAGGGAGGAAATGATGTAACCGGAGGAAAAAAGATAGGTATCTAGTCAGATTGTGGTGGTAGGGGATTCTATTATCAGGACGACAGGGCAATCTGCTACAGGGACCATGTTCGTCATAGTCTGTTGTCTTCCGGGTGCTCGGGTACAGTACATCGCGGACAGGGTAGATTGTTGGGAGGGGCTGGTAAAGAGCCGGAGATCTTGGTGCATGTTGGCACCAATGACAAAGTTAGTGGTAGGTTGGAAGTCCTTAAGAAAGACTATAGGGACTTAGGCAAGAAACTTAAGGCAAGGATATCTAGGGTAATATTCTCCGAAATATTACCAGTGCCATGCACTAGCCCAGGGAGGCAGAGGGAGATCAGGGAGGTAAATGTGTGGCTTAGAGACTGGTGTAGGAAGGAGGGGTTTGTGTTCCTGGAACCCTGGGTGGACTTCTCAGTCAGGCGGCATCTTTGTCATGATGGATTAGAAGGTTGGAGGAGCTTTTAAACTAGGAGCCTGGGGGAGGGTTTAGCTAGAATCTGCGGGTTAATTAGTGAGAGCAGTAAGGATAGGGGTAGTGAACAATTTGGGTGTGGAGAAGGGGGGAGCGTAAGATCAGATGCAAGGATATTTGCATGGGTATTGACACCGGAAATACTGACACAGGTATTGCCCAAAATATTCCCAATTTATTACCTAATGACGGATATGGCTCAGCAATACGGTATATAGAAAGTAATGTGCTTAGCATAAGGGAGGATACTAACATCAGGGAGGGGGTTTACAAAGTCTTATAGGTCAGATAGAGATAGTAGTGAGGAAGGCTGTATTAAGCATGATGGGGTGGAAAGGGAGGGAGAAGAATAACAGTCAGTAAGGGTAAGTCTAGAAAGGCTCTTGTAAATATAGATAAGATACCACTAAAACAAATGGGCAATGGAGAGGCTAAGCTAAGATGTATGCTTGTGAACACAAGAAGCCTATCGGGTAAAATGGGGGAATTGGAATGGCTTGTATCAAAGTCTCAGTATGATATTATAGGTATTACGGAAACATGGTGGGACGACTCTCACGACTGGGTTGTGAATTTGGAGGGATATTCTCTTTTCAGGAGGGATAGGGCTACCAAAAGGGGAGGAGGGGTATGTCTCTTTGTTACACCATCTCTAAAACCAAACTTAATAGAGGGTATTTTCAGGGAGGCTGGAGATAACGTGGAGTCACTATGGGTTGAGATCACAAGTGGGGGCACAGAGGCAAAGAAACTAGTCATTGGCACGTGCTACAAGCAACCAGATATTAGTGTACATGATGAGGAACAACTCTTACACCAAATTGAAAAAGCTGCGGGAATGGGGGACATCCTAGTGTTAGGGGATTTTAACTATCCTGATATGAATTGGAGTAACGATTCATGTGTAAAAACTAGGAGCAGCAGGTTCTTAAATACATTAAAGGATCAATACTTAACTCAATTAGTCTAGGACCCAACTAGAGGTAAAACTATTCTGGACCTAGTTATTACCAATATTGTGGACATTATATCAAACACTAAAGTTGGGGAGACTTTGGGAAACAGTGATCACTATATGAACACATTTGACATCAGTTTCAAGAAACAGCTATAAGGGAACAACTAAAACATTTAACTTTAGAAAAGCTAACTTCAATATGCTGAGACAGGCACTAAACGAGATTGATTGGGAAGTTTTGTTTCATGGTAAAGACACAACGGAAATGTGGGATGCTTTAAAAGGGTTGCTTGATAGCAATATTCACAAATTAATTCCTATGAACAGTAAACGCAGGAGTACTAAAAACAAACCAATATGGCTTAATACGGAGGTCAAAGAAGCAATGGCTAAAAAGAGGCGTGCTTTCAAAACATTTAAATCTAATGGAGGGGAGGAGTCATTCCAGCATTACAAGGAATGCAAAAAAAATGCAATAAAGTAATAATCGCAGCAAAAGTTGTAAAAGAAAAGCAAATCGCTATAGAGAGTAAAAGCAATCCTAAACAGTTTTATAAATACATAAACAGTAAAAGGTTAAAGAAGGAGAATGTAGGCCCGTTAAAAGATGAATTGGGAGCTTTGATAAACGACAATAAAATAAAAGCGGAAATACTGAACAATTTTTTTCCTCAGTATTCACCAGGGAGGATCAGTCGGAGAAAGTAGTGCATAAAGATAGTGATGGTAATGACTCTTGGCTGAATACTTGTTGTCCTTGAGAGACTAAGCAAAATAAAGATTAATAAATCACCAGGCCCAGATGGTTTTCATCAGAGGGTTATTACGGAGCTTAGGTCATAGCTAGCAAAATCCCTATACTTGATAATCCACAGTTCAAACAGGCAAAGTACCTAAGGATTGGTGCATAGTGGAGGTAGTGCCATTATTAAAAAAGGAAACTAAAAATAATCCTTGTAACTATAGACCAGTTAGCTTAACCTCTATAGTGGGCAAAATATTGGAAGGTTTCTTGAGGGATAGCATAAAGGATTATCTGCAGGTTAATAAGATTATTAGCAAAAGTCAGCATGGGTTTGTAAGGGACAGATCATGTCAAACTAACTTAATTAGCTTCTACGAGGAAGTGAGCGAGAATCTTGATCAGGGAAAAGCAGTGGATGTGGTGTATTTAGATTTTGCAAAAGCCTTCGATACAGTGCCTCACAGGAGACTGATCATCAAATTAATGGATCTTGGTCTAGGATATACTATTTGTACATGGATAAGTAATTGGCTGGATAACAGAGTACAACGAGAAATGGTCAACAGGATGTTCTCCAGCTGGGCACCAGTAGTTAGTGGAATACCACAAGGGTCCGTACTTGGCGTGCAACTGTTCAATATATTTATCAACGATCTAGGAATACGCTTGGAAAGCACAGTGTCAATCTTTGTGGAGGATACTAAGATGTGTAAGGTAATTCAGATAGCGATTTGGAGTCTCTACAAAATGACTTATTTAAACTTGAAGCCTGGGTGTCTAAATGGGGAATGAGGTTCAATATAGAAAAATGCAAACTTATGCATTTTGGGACAAAAAAAACACACAAGCAGCGTACACTCAAAATGGGGAAATAAATAAGAATATACTCACCGGTAATTCTATTTCTCGTAGTCCGTAGTGGATGCTGGGGACTCCGTAAGGACCATGGGGAATAGACGGCTCCGCAGGAGACTGGGCACATCTAAAGAAAGCTTTAGGACTATCTGGTGTGCACTGGCTCCTCCCCCTATGACCCTCCTCCAAGCCTCAGTTAGGACACTGTGCCCGGAAGAGCTGACACAATAAGGAAGGATTTTGAATCCCGGGTAAGACTCATACCAGCCACACCAATCACACCATATAACTCGTGATAGGAACCCCGGTTAACAGTATGATAACAGAGGAACCTCTGAATAGATGGTTCGCAATAACAACCCGATTTGTGTAACAATAACTATTTACGAGTATTGCAGACAATCCGCACTTGGGATGGGTGCCCAGCATCCACTACGGACTACGAGAAATAGAATTACCAGTGAGTAAATTCTTATTTTCTCTAACGTCCTAGTGGATGCTGGGGACTCCGTAAGGACCATGGGGATTATACCAAAGCTCCCAAACGGGCGGGAGAGTGCGGATGACTCTGCAGCACCGAATGAGAGAACTCCAGGTCCTCCTCAGCCAGGGTATCAAATTTATAAAATTTTGCAAACGTGTTTGCCCCTGACCAAGTAGCAGCTCGGCAAAGTTGTAAAGCCGAGACTCCTCGGGCAGCCGCCCAAGATGAGTCCACCTTCCTTGTGGAATGGGCTTTTACAGATTTAGGCTGCGGTAGTCCCACCGCAGAATGCGCCAGCTAAATAGTGCTACAAATCCAGCGCGCGATAGTTTGCTTAGAAGCAGGTGCACCCAGCTTGTTGGGTGCATATAGAATAAATAGCGAGTCGGTTTTCCTGACTCCAGCCGTCCTGGAAATATACATTTTCAGGGCCCTGACTATGTCCAGTAACTTGGAATCCTCCAAATCCCTAGTAGCCGCAGGCACCACAATAGGTTGGTTCAAGTGAAAAGCTGATACCACCTTCGGGAGAAACTGAGGACGAGTCCTCAACTCTGCCCTATCCATATGGAAAATCAGATAAGGGCTTTTACAGGACAAAGCCGCCAATTCTGACACGCGCCTGGCCGAAGCCAGAGCAAACAGCATAACCACTTTCCACGTGAGATATTTCAAATCCACAGTCTTAAGTGGCTCAAACCAATGTGATTTCAGGAACACCAAAACCACATTGAGATCCAAAGGTGCCACTGGGGGCACAAAAGGGGGCTGAATATGCAGAACTCCTTTGACAAATGTCTGAACTTCAGGCAGTGAAGCCAGGTCTTTCTGGAAGAAAATCGACAGGGCCAAAATCTGGACCTTAATGGACCCCAATTTGAAGCCCAACTTCACTCCTGCTTGCAGGAAATGTAGGAATCGACCCAGTTGAAATTCCTTCGTTGGGGCCTTCTTGGCCTCACACCAAGCAACATATTTTCGCCAAATGCGGTGATAATGTTTTGCGGTGACATCCTTCCTGGCTTTGATCAGGGTAGGGATGACTTCTTCCGGAATGCCCTTTTCCTTTAGGATCCCGCGTTCAACCGCCATGCCGTCAAACGCAGCCGCGGTAAGTCTTGGAACAGACAGGGTCCCTACTGCAGCAGGTCTTGTCTGAGCGGCAGAGGCCAAGGGTCCTCTGCAAGCATATCTTGAAGTTCCGGGTACCAAGCTCTTCTTGGCCAATCCGGAAACCACGAGAATAGTTTTCACTCCTCGCCTTATTATTCTCAGTACCTTGGGAATGAGAGGCAGAGGAGGAAACACATAAACCGACTGGTACACCCACGGTGTTACTAGAGCGTCCACAGCGATCGCCTGAGGGTCTCTTGACCTGGTGCAATATCTTTATAGCTTTTTGTTGAGGCGGGACGCCATCAAGTCCACCTGTGGTCTTTCCCAACGGTTTACCAGCATGTGGAAGACTTCTGGATGAAGTCCCCCTTCACCCGGGTGGAGGTCGTGCCTGCTGAGGAAGTCTGCTTCCCAGTTATCCACACCCGGAATGAACACTGCTGTCAGTGCTAACACATTGTCAGATTGTGTTTGGTCTGTGTCCCCGGAGGGGGCGCTAGTGGGTCAGTGGAGGTGGAAGGAAGGAAACGAGGAGGTTGAATAACGTTCCTGCGCATGAGCGCAATGGTATTTTTATTAAGCAGATGTTATAACAGTTATTGCAGCAGAAATAATAATAACAGGTGGAAAAAGTCAATCACTCAGTAATGAATCTGAAAGTCTATGGCAAATGAATGATAAATGAATTGAGAAATAATATCCAGGAATATAAATCAGAGGAACAAATGTCTTATGGAATGGTTCTGGCTTGGAAACCAGTGCAGGGTTAAAACAGGAAACTTAGGCAGTAGATGATATGGCAAACCTGAGCATAAGCAGGAGTCCGACTCACAGTGCAGGTGATGGGGCACTGGCAGCAGCAAGCTGTGTCACAGGTGGAGGAAAGAACACACCTGGAGTCAGTCTTCAACTGCAGGCTGAAGCACACGAGATGGTGATGAGTGTGAGGCCTTATGCAGGTTGCAGGTATTGCTGAGCCTTGAAGTTCCACGGAAGAGTGCAGAGTAACCAGGAGTACAACGTTCTTAGCAGAGAACCAGGAACTCAGGAGAGACAGGAAACCGATCCTTTCATGTAGGTCGCAGATAGACACAAAGTCCAGGATGCCTGTGAACCGAACCGGTAGCCTCCTATATACCCCATGGTGCGCAGGGATTGGATGAGTGCAGGAAAGGTGGGTGCGGCCACGCACCGGATTGGCCGCAGCATACTGGCTATTGCAGACTGTCATGGCGGCGCCCACGCCGCGGCCCAGCGGGGACGCGGCGCGCTACACGCCCGCTGTCTCAGCAGTGCTCCCAGGATCCTGATGATGTCCCATGGCAGGAGCATAGGCGACAGGTGACCGCAGGGAGCCAGGACGGAGTCCGCAGCGGCGGACGGATGTCAGCCTGGTAAGTCGATTCCTGACAGTACCCCCTCCTTTAGGGGTGGACACCGAACACCCACGTGGCTTGGAGGGATGAGTGCTGTGGAAAACACGGACCAACCTAGGAGCATGGACATCAGATGAATTCACCCAGCTTCTCTCCTCTGGGCCATAGCCGCACCAATCGACCAGGTACTGGAGACGTCCATACCGGCAACGGGAGTCCAGAATCTTGTTGATCTCAAATTCCACGCCCCGCTGAGTTCGAATCTTGGGACCTGCTGGAAGAGTATTCTGAAAGCGGTTTAGGACTAAAGGTCTGAGGAGAGAAATGTGAAAGGCGTTAGGTATACGAAGTGAAGATGGTAATTTCAACTTGTAAGCCACTGGGTTGATGACACTCTCGATAGGGTAAGGACCAATGAAGCGTGGTGCAAACTTCATGGATGGGACCCTGAGACGAAGGTTGCGGGTTGATAACCAAACCTTGTCCCCAGGTTTCAAATGGGGAACCGCACGTCTCTTGCGGTCGGCAAAGACCTTGTATCGACTGGAGGCTTTTTTGAGGGAAACATGAATTCTTTTCCAAATGGACGAAAACTGGGTCAGAGCAGTAGTGGCAGCAGGAACATCCATATGAGGGAGTTCTTGAAATTCAGGTACTCGGGGATGTTGCCCATATACTGCGAAGAACGGTGTCGTCTCGGTAGCAGTATGGTATCGAAAGTTATGGGCAAACTCAGCCCAAGGAAGCAGATTGAACCAATCATCCTGGGAAGATGACACATATAACCTTAAAAAAGTCTCAAGTTCTTGATTGACTCTCTCTGTCTGCCCATTCGTCTGAGGATGGTATGAAGACGAGAATTTTAATTTAACCTGCATGGCAGAACAGAGGGCCCTCCAAAACCTCGCTACAAACTGTACCCCCCGATCAGATATTATTTCAGAGGGTAAACCATGTAAGCGGAAAATCTCTTGTAAGAAGATTTGGGCAAGTTTCGGGGCAGAAGGGAGACCCTGGAGAGGAACGAAATGAGCCATCTTGGTGAATCTGTCTACTACAACCCAAATGGTATTATGTCCCTGAGAAGGAGGAAGGTCAGTGATAAAATCCATGGATAGGTGAGACCAGGGACGACTAGGGACAGACAAGGGTTGTAACTGACCTGCTGGAGATTGACGAGGAGTCTTGTGCTGCACACATTTAGGACAGGATGCCACGAAATCCTGGATGTCCATTTTCATCTTTGGCCACCAATAAGACGCAGAAAGGAACTTGAACGTCTTCAGGACACCAGGATGACCAGTGAACTTGGATTGATGGGCCCAAGATAGTAACTTGGGACGGAGTTCTGGAGAAACAAAAGTCTTACCCGGAGGAGGAGCTGGGGAGACTTGAGAGGCAGCGAAAACCACGGGACTCAGGATGGAATGTGGCACAGAGTCAGATGTTCCTTCTTCAGATTCCATGGATCGGGATAATGCGTCGGCTTTCACATTCTGTGAACCTGGGCGGAAATGAAGCTTAAAATTAAAACGTGAGAAAAACATAGCCCACCTGGACTGGCGAGGATTAAGGCACTGGGCTGCTTTTAAATAAAGCAGGTTCTTATGATCCGTGAAGATGTTAAACGGATGTTTGGCCCCTTCTAGGAGATATCTCCATTCCTCGAGAGCCAGCTTGATTGCCAGTAACTCTTGATCTCCCACGGAGTAGTTAGCTTCAGCAGGAAGAAACTTGCGAGAATAGAATCCACACGGGTGGACTTTCCCATCAGATCCCTTCTGGGAGAGAACAGCTCCAACCCCAACTGTAGAGGCATCTACCTCCAACTCGAATGGTCTGTCGACATCTGGCTGTGACAGCACTGGAGCAGACATAAAGGCTAGCTTGATTTTCCGGAAGGCTGCCAAGGCTTCTTCTGACCAGTTGGAATGATCTGCCCCTTTCCGAGTCAGGTTGGTAATAGGAGCGATGAGAGTGGAGAATCCTCGAATAAATTTTCTATAGTAGTTGGCGAAACCCAGGAACCGCTGGATAGATTTGAGGGAATTTGGAATGGACCAGTTGGCAATGGCTTCCAATTTCGTCGGGTCCATCTGAAGATCCGATCCGGAAATTATATAACCCAGGAAGGGTATAGAGGGAACTTCAAAGGTGCATTTAGATAGTTTCCCGTAGAGACGGTTCTCACGAAGACGTCGGAGAACTTCACAGACTTGTAGGCGATGAGATGGAAGGTCTTGAGAAAAGATAAGAATATCATCTAAGTAGACAACGAGGTACTTATACAGAACATCTCGAAAAATTTCATTCACAAAGTGTTGGAATACCGCTGGAGCATTACTCAACCCAAATGGCATTACCAGGTATTCATAATGGCCATCTCGAGTGTTGAAAGCTGTTTTCCACTCGTCGCCACTCCGGATTCTGATGAGATTATAGGCACCGCGGAGATCTAACTTGGTGAAGATGCGGGCCCCCTTAACTCTATCAAAAAGTTCGGTAATGAGTGGTAAAGGATAACTGTTCTTGATGGTAATGTCATTGAGACCCCGATAGTCAATGCATGGACGCAGTCCTCCATCCTTCTTTTTGACAAAGAAGAAACCTGCACCAGCGGGTGATGATGACGGACGGATGAATCCTTTCTGAAGATTCTCTCTGATGTAATTACTCATTGCCTCTGTTTCAGGAACAGATAAAGGGTAGGTACGCCCCCTAGGTGGCTTCTTGCCAGGAAGGAGATCGATGGGACAATCCCATTCCCTATGGGGCGGCAGAATATCAGCAGCCTTTTCACAGAAGACGTCTGCGAAGTCTTGATAAGCTGCTGGAAGACTAAGCTGTGACTTTACTTCGGTAGACTTAATGGGACACACTTGGGCTAAGCAGGATTGATGACAGTGTGAACCCCATGAGGTAAGCTGCAACGTTGTCCAGTTGAACTGTGGGTTATGTAGCTGGAGCCAAGGCATGCCCAAGACAATTTCCTGGGTGGCCTGAGGGATGACCAGGAACTTGATCAGTTCTGAATGAAGAAATCCAACTCCCAGAACCACTGGGGTAGTCTGATGTGAAATGTTCCCCTTAGAGATTCTACTACCATCCACAGCAGTAATGTATACAGGACAAGAAAGTTCACAGGTAGACAGACGAAATTTATTTACCGCAGCTTGGGTGATAAAATTTCCTGCAGCACCGCAGTCCACTAATGCTGACGCAGACTGGAGCCCAACGGAAGTTTCTAGCGTCACTGGCAGAATGAGGTCTTGTTGAGAAGGAGCTTGACTGAGAGATCCTAACTTGACTCCTCCCTTACAAGTCAGGATCTGGCGTTTCCCGAACGCATCGTGCAGGAGTTAATTTGATGGCCCGCAGCAGCACAGTATAGGCAAAGCCTCTCACGTATTCTTCTTGCCCGCTCTTCAGGAGATAGGCGGGACCTATTTATCTGCATAGGCTCGTCAGAAGAGGGAGACTGGAACTGTACAGGAGGTATGAACCTAGATCTGCGAGACTCACTCCGAGCGCGTTCATTATTGCGTTCGCGAATGCGAGAGTCCAGCTTAATACACAGGGAAATCAAATCAGGCAGTTGAACAGGAATGTCACGGGTTGTTAGTTCGTCCTTGATCCGATCCGAGAGTCCGTGCCAGAAGGCTGCTACCAGAGCTTGGTTGTTCCACTGGATCTCTGCAGCCAACGTCTGGAACTGGATGACATATTGTCCCATGCTTCGGTTACCTTGACGAAGTTGGATCAGGTCTGCCGAAGCTGATGTTGCACGACCAGGCTCGTCAAAGATCCGTCTAAAGGTTGACACGAAGTCTGAGTAGTTGTTGATCAGAGGGTCAGCACGTTCCCACAGAGGAGACACCCAACTCAGAGCAGAACCAGAGAGCAAGGAAATGATGTAGGCAACCTTGGACCTTGGCGTAGGAAAGTTATGTGGCAATAACTCAAACTGTATTTCACACTGATTGAGAAAGCCGCGACATAATTTAGGACTGCCATCATATTTGCTCGGCACGGGCAGGTGCAGACGTGACACTGGAGCTGATGCAGCCGACGTAGAAGAATTTACAGCACTGGCAGGTGCTGGAGTAACTGGAACAGTAGGTGAGAGTACACTAGGCAGGGATTGCTGCAGTGTATCCAATCGGGAGGACATCCCTTGCAGAAAGTGAAGCATCTGCTGCTGCGCAACCTCTTGACCATCCAGACGGGAGACCAGATCTTGCAAGGCCTCTGACCCCACACTCCGTCCACCATCCGAGTCCATCGATCCTGGACTTACTGTCAGATTGTGTTTGGTCTGTGTCCCCGGAGGGGGCGCTAGTGGGTCAGTGGAGGTGGAAGGAAGGAAACGAGGAGGTTGAATAACGTTCCTGCGCATGAGCGCAATGGTATTTTTATTAAGCAGATGTTATAACAGTTATTGCAGCAGAAATAATAATAACAGGTGGAAAAAGTCAATCACTCAGTAATGAATCTGAAAGTCTATGGCAAATGAATGATAAATGAATTGAGAAATAATATCCAGGAATATAAATCAGAGGAACAAATGTCTTATGGAATGGTTCTGGCTTGGAAACCAGTGCAGGGTTAAAACAGGAAACTTAGGCAGTAGATGATATGGCAAACCTGAGCATAAGCAGGAGTCCGACTCACAGTGCAGGTGATGGGGCACTGGCAGCAGCAAGCTGTGTCACAGGTGGAGGAATGAACACACCTGGAGTCAGTCTTCAACTGCAGGCTGAAGCACACGAGATGGTGATGAGTGTGAGGCCTTATGCAGGTTGCAGGTATTGCTGAGCCTTGAAGTTCCACGGAAGAGTGCAGAGTAACCAGGAGTACAACGTTCTTAGCAGAGAACCAGGAACTCAGGAGAGACAGGAAACCGATCCTTTCATGTAGGTCGCAGATAGACACAAAGTCCAGGATGCCTGTGAACCGAACCGGTAGCCTCCTATATACCCCATGGTGCGCAGGGATTGGATGAGTGCAGGAAAGGTGGGTGCGGCCACGCACCGGATTGGCCGCAGCATACTGGCTATTGCAGACTGTCATGGCGGCGCCCACGCCGCGGCCCAGCGGGGACGCGGCGCGCTACACGCCCGCTGTCTCAGCAGTGCTCCCAGGATCCTGATGATGTCCCATGGCAGGAGCATAGGCGACAGGTGACCGCAGGGAGCCAGGACGGAGTCCGCAGCGGCGGACGGATGTCAGCCTGGTAAGTCGATTCCTGACACACATGATTCTCTGCCCAACGGAGAATCTTTGTGGCTTCTGCCATTGCCCTCCTGCTTCTTGTGCCGCCCTGTCTGTTTACATGGGCGACCGCCGTGATGTTGTCTGATTGGATCAGTACCGGCTGGTTCTGAAGCAGGGGCCTTGCTTGGCTTAGGGCATTGTAAATGGCCCTTAGCTCCAGAATATTTATGTGAAGCGAAATCTCCTGATTTGACCACAGCCCTTGGAAATTTCTTCCCTGTGTTACTGCCCCCCAGCCCCGAAGGCTGGCATCCGTGGTCACCAGGACCCAGTCCTGTATTCTGAATCTGCGGCCCTCTAGTAGATGAGCCGTCTGCAGCCACCACAGCAGCGACACCCTGGTTCTTGCCGACAGGGTTATCCGCTGTTGCATCTGGAGATGGGACCCGGACCACTTGTCCAACAGGTCCCACTGGAAAGTCCTTGCGTGGAACCTTCCGAATGGAATTGCTTCGTAGGAAGCTACCATTTTTCCCAGGACTCGAGTGCATTGATGTACCGACACCTGTCCCGGTTTTAGGAGGTTTCTGACTAGAGATGACAACTCCTCGGCTTTTTCCACTGGAAGAAATACTTTTTTCTGGTCTGTGTCCAGAATCATTCCCAGGAACAGAAGACGTGTCGTCGGGACCAGCTGTGATTTTGGAATATTGAGAATCCAGCCGTGCTGTTGCAGCACTTCCTGAGAAAGTGCTGCCCCCACTACCAACTGTTCCTTGGACCTCGCCTTTATCAGGAGATCGTCCAAGTACGGGATAATTAAAACTCCCTTCTTGCAAAGGAGTATCATCATTTCGGCCATTACCTTGGTAAAGACCCTCGGTGCCGTTGATAACCCAAACGGCAGCGTCTGGAACTGATAGTGACAGTCCTGTACCACAAATCTGAGGTACTCCTGGTGAGGAGGGTAAATGGGGACATGTAGGTACGCATCCTTGATGTCCAGGGAGACCATGTAATCCCCCTCGTCCAGGCTCGCGATAATCGCCCTGAGCGATTCCATCTTGAACTTGAACCTTTTGATATAAGTGTTCAAGGATTTTAAATTTAAGATGGGTCTCACCGAAGCGTCCGGTTTCGGTACCACAAACATTGTGGAATAGTAACCTTGCTGAAGGAGGAGTACCTTGACAATCACTTGCTGTGAATGCAGTTTTTGAATAGCCACCAACACCGCCTCCCTGGCAGAGGGAGTTGCCGGTAAGGCAGATTTTAGGAAACGGCAGGGGGGAGACGTCTCGAATTCCAGCCTGTATCCCTGAGATACTACTTGAAGGACCCAGGGATCCACCTGTGAGAGAGCCCACTGTGCGCTGAAATTCCTGAGACGGGCCCCCACCGTACCCGGGTCCGCCTGTGAAGCCCCAGCGTCATGCTGTGGACTTACCGGACGCGGGGGAGGACTTCTGCTCTTGGGAACTGGCTGTGTGCTGCAGCTTTTTCCCTCTACCTTTGCCTCTCGGCAGAAAGGATGAGCCTCTAGCCCTCTTGCTTTTCTGGGGCCGAAAGGACTGTACCTGATAATACGGTGCTTTCTTTTGCTGTGGGGTAGCCTGTGGCAAAAAAGTCGATTTCCCAGCAGTAGCTGTGGACACAAGGTCCGAAAGACCCTCCCCAAACAGTTATACCCCCTTATAGGGCAAAACTTCCATGTGCCGTTTCGAGTCGGCATCGCCTGACCATTGCCGAGTCCATAACCCCCTTCTGGCGGCAATGGACATAGCGCTTATTTTTGATGCCAGCCGGCAAATATCCCTCTGTGCATCATGCATGTTTAAGACAGCGTCTTTTATATGCTCTATTGTCAGCAAAATATTGTACCTATATTTATAGTATCAATATTATCCAACAGGGAATCTGACCACGCAGCAGCAGCACTGCACATCCAAGCTGATGCAATCGCTGGTCGTAATATAATGCCTGTGTGTGTGTATATAGCTTTAAGGGTAGTTTCCTGCTTTCTATCAGCAGGTTCCTTAAGGGCGGCCGTATCCGGAGACGGTAGTGCCACCTTTTTTGATAAGCGTGTCAGCGCTTTATCTACCCTAGGGGGTATTTCCCGACGTGACCTATCCTCTGGCGGGAAAGGGTACGCTGCCAATAACCGTTTAGAAATTATTAATTTCTTATCGGGGGAAGTCCACGCTTCCTCACACACCTCATTTAATTCCTCAGATGCAGGAAAAACTACAGGTAGTTTTTTCTCACCAAACATAATACCCTTTTTTTTTGTGGTACCTGGGGTATTATCAGAAATGTGTAATACATTTTTCATTGCCTCAATCATGTAAAGGGTGGACCTATTGGAGGGTACACTAGTCTCATCGTCGTCGACACTGGAGTCAGTATCCATGTCGACATCTGTGTCTGTCACCTGAGGTAGCGGGCGTTTTAAAGCCCCTGATGACATTTGAGACGCTGGAAAAGGCACAAGCTGAGTAGCCGGCTGTCCTATGTCGTCAAACCTTTTGTGTAAGGAGTTGACACTGTCACGTAATTCCTTCCATAAGTCCATCCACACAGGTGTCGACCCCGCAGGGGGTGACATCACATTCACAGGCATTTGCTCCGCCTCCACATCATTTTCCTCTTCATACATGTCGACACAGCCGTACCGACACACAGCAGACACGCAGGGAATGCTCTGACAGAGGACAGGACCCCACAAAGCCCTTTGGGGAGACAGAGGGAGAGTATGCTAGCACACACCAGAGCGCTATATACCACAGGGATATCACCTATAAAGAGTGTTTTCCCCTTATAGCTGCATATATATATAATACTGCGCCTAAATTTGTGCCCCCCCCCCCCCCTCTGTTTTTTACCCTTTCTGTAGTGCAGGACTGCAGGGGAGAGCCAGGGAGCAATCCTTCCAGCGGAGCTGTGAGGGAAAATGGTGCCAGTGTGCTGAGGGAGATGGCTCCGCCCCTTTTTTGGCGGGCTTTCTCCCGCTATTTTAATATATCTGGCAGGGGTTAATATACACCTATATAGCCTCTGGGGTTATATATGGTGTAAGTTTGCCAGCCAAGGTGTTAATATTGCTGCTCAGGGCGCCACCCCCAGCGCCCTGCACCCTCAGTGACCGCAGTGTGTGGTGTGCATGAGGAGCAATGGTGCACAGCTGCAGTGCTGTGCGCTACCTTGGAGAAGACAGAAGTCTTCAGCCGCCGATTTTCCGGACCTTCTTGCTTCTGGCTCTGTAAGGGGGACGGCGGCGCAGCTCCGAGAACGAACGACGAGGTCGGGTCCTGTGTGCGATCCCGCTGGAGCTAATGGTGTCCAGTAGCCTAAGAAGCCCAAGCTAGCTGCAAGCAGGTAGGTTCGCTTCTTCTCCCCTTAGTCCCTCAGTGCAGTGAGCTTGTTGCCAGCAGATCTCACTGTAAAATAAAAACCTATATATACTTTCTTTCTAGGAGCTCAGGAGAGCCCCTAGTGTGCATCCAGCTCGGCCGAGCACAGATTCTAACTGCGGTCTGGAGGAAGGGAATAGAGGGAGGAGCCAGTGCACACCAGGTAGTCCTAAATCTTTCTTTAGATGTGCCCAGTCTCGTCTATTCCCCATGGACGTTAGAGAAATAGGGGTGACTGTGGTGGAAAAAGATTTGGGGGTGCTCATGGATAATAGGCTTACAGTACACAATGTCAAAATGCTGCAAAAAAGGCAAGTAAAGTGCTCGCATGCATAAAACGGGGCATTGAGACCAAGGACAAGGATGTAATCCTGCCACTGTACAAATCATTGGTACGTCTGTATCTGGCATATTGTGTTCAGTTCTGGGCACCATATTATAAAACAGATATAGGAGAACTAGAAAGGGTTCAAAGGCGGGCTACTAAACTGATTAAATGGTTAGAGACACTGGAGTACGAGGAAAGGCTTCCGTATACAGCGTATGGAAGGTTTCTTCACGGTAAGGGCAATAAAAATTTGGAACTTCCTGCCGGAGAAGATAGTAATGGCAGACTCTGTAAATGCATTTGAAAACCGATTAGACAAATTTCTAACTGGAAAGAGTATCCAGGGTTATAGCATTTAACACAGTGACATTAATCTGGGAGTGGTAAGAGTCATTGTTGTCAATTGGTACTAAGCATTACATCAGCATGTACATTATAATATGATCAGCTGATCACAGAATACAGGTTGAACCCGATGGGCATTTTGCCTCTTTTCAACCTCACTAATTATGTAACTATGTGACTATTACCTTATATAGGAGTTTAGCCATATTCAGACGCATAGCAAAAGAAACAACAGTAATAATTATTAGACTCGTATGCATTAGGCACATATCCAACTATTCATACTCAAAAGGTAGTTAGATACTTAGTGCTGTATTACCCAGCTCAGGAGAGTGGGATACGACAAGACTCACCTCACTTCCAGGACCGATCAATACGTTAGCGAATGCTGAGTGGATCCAGACATAATAGTGTACACACTCGCCCCGTGAACCTACAGTGAACACAGACGCCCAAGTGAACAAAGCCGCACCAGTCACACAGCTGCCTATGCTGCGACTGGGTCCTTTTAGATACACAGTGTCTCAGATGGAAGCCGAAAATGGTTCATGGGAGGGGTGAGCAGGATGGTGGCCTCATACTACCTCTGGAGCCTATGATCCTGAAGGCCTAGCACGGTGCACCCTAGGTGGCAGCAGCATCAGTGACTGGTAGTCTCCTCCAAAACAGTGCGGCTGTGTCCGTGTTCCCCCTCTAAGCAGAACCGATGCCTTACCTTCTCCCCATGCTCCGGTCACAGCCAAGTAACTTCTGCTGGACTTGCTAGTATATCCGATGCAGACTCCCGCCAAAACAGCACTGTACATGTGGGTAAGCGTTGTCATGACTCGGCGGGGCATTGTTGGAGCTACTCTCTCTAAGGTAGGTGTAAGACGCTTTTTAGAAAGATCACTCAAGAAAAAGACTATAAAAAAAAAATAAGAAAGCTTATAGCTGCTAAAAACTAGAAGCCCTCTTGACCATGGACTGGCTCCTGCCACACCAAACAAAAACTGATTTGCCTGAGCCAGGAGGTGGACGGGCCCACTGCATGCTGGGAGGCCAAAAGCTTTGACCATTTGGTGCAAATCCACTGTCGCATCATCATATCCCAATGTTATCCTGTGGATAACCTGTGGACCCTGCAGGAGAAAAAACTGTTACAGCAGCTGGGAGAGTTACATGAAATGAGGAGCTGGTGCAGCTGGTTAATGAGCTCGAGGATATCACAGGAACTATACAGCAGCTGCAGCTTAGATGTGGAAAGCTGTGGAGGTGGCTCTCTAGGAGAAGGTAGATCTGATGGTGGGTGAACAAGTGCCAGATGTGGAAGCTTCTAGGTACACATTGGGGATCTGGTGGTGGCTGTGGTCTCTCAGGGTCTGGTCTAGGATTGGCCATCAACTATTCATGATCAGGAATCATTGATGGTTCATATCTGATGATAACTAGTTTTACCATCAAAGGCAGAGAGCCAGGTAGTTATCCGCCATCGATAGTAGCTGTGAAGATACTGGGTTCCAAATCACTCAAGCACAGTGGTAGATGAAAAACCAACAGTGGTTTATTGAACAGAATGGGCTATAAACCGCTCAGCACACCTCTGTAATCCAATTCCACATGACAATTCCCACCACAAACTCCTGCTCTCTGGTTAGCTCTACTTATACCCCCAGAAGCTTCATATTACATGGAGTGTGTGTGACTTCTTTGTCTAAGGATCTTACAGCATTGGAATACAATACATATTCTAATCAAGGTGATTACATCAGCCAGAGAGCAACCATGTCTGGTCAGCTCACTGTTGGACAATAGGGAGTAAATAAGAAGGGACAATGGTACCTTATATGACGTATCCTTGAGTGTCCACTGTGGTGGTAGTAAACAATAGAAAACCAGGTCTAACATGAATACATTATCTAAAGTTGTAACAGATAACGTAACACAATTGCATATATTAATATTAAGGTTGATTTAAACACAATATTGGGTGAGCAGTAATGGACATGTTATGGAGAATGAGGAAACAGATGAATGTATAGGGATATGGGGATAAAAAGTACATATCTGACATAAGAAATGAGGCATAGCTATATTGTCACAGACCTCTCATTTCCTCACAGTAGCCATGGGCCAGATGTTATTTCCCATCATTTACAGACTTCTGCGGATGCACCGAGATGCTAGGCTGTCAGCCAGTAGCCCTGCTCCGCTCCGGCTCTTACAAATACTGTGCTGTTCCAGCTGGGAATGGGATGCCCCATCCACCTCACTGATGTGACAGGCTCAGCTGTCAGTCATGCAGCCCCACTGCGCCCACTCTCTCCGTACTCATACATACATGCCTTTCTGGGAGTGTCTCGTCCTGGTTGTCAGTGAGACAGAGTCTCTGGCACAGCTGTGTAATCATGATGTGAGTGTGTGTGCTGAGTAGTGAGTACTGCTAGCAGCAAGTCTCACAGCTTAACTGCAGTGTAGCAGTGTGGTGGTGGTGGGGAGAAGGGGGTTGCTACACCAATGAGTCAAGGAATGGAGTAGTTGGATGGGACTCACACAGCAGGTGGTGAAAAGCTTAAAAATGAGGAGTGGTTGGAAGGGGAAGGAACTGATAGGTTCAGAAGGGATTAGTGAGGGTAAGGACTCTCAAGGGAAATTGGAGTGGGATCCCACAGGTACCAAACTGGGTAAAGAGCAGCTTTTAGGAAGGAAATAGGTGAGCCAGACCCTGTGGTTGTCCCTTCTTTACCTCATGCGGGGTGGATCTTTGGACTCTCCACTTCCTGGGGAGTCTGGGTTCTTCTTGGCCACTGCAAAAGAAAAGAATTACCAGCGCTGGCTGATTATGTATGATTAATAGGTACTATACATCCGAAAGGCTTAGTGAATTAAAAACGACATTTATTCCACATGTAAAAACACATTAAAAAAAATTAAAAAAATTGGGAAATAAATTATTAAAAGTTAGAATATGCCACAATATGCCTGAGTTGATGATTTAGATGTCCACATCAACGGCTAATGACACTCAGAGGACCAATGTCACTGGAAATGTCCATCACTAGCAGTTCATGTGGACATCTAAATCATCAACACAGGCATATTGTGGCATGTTCTAATTTTTAATAATTTATTTCTCAATGTTATTTTTTTTTTTTTTGTGTGTGTTTTTACATGTGGAATAACTGTGGTTTTTAATTCACTAAGCCTTTCGGATGTATAGTACCTATTAATCATACATGATCAGCCAGCGCTGGTAATTCTTTTCTTTTGCTGTATATTTATCCACCAGGGGATTTACCACCCCTCTTACCAGCTGCTATTGACAGCGCTGCCCCTCTCTCTCCTTGGCAACTACCTGGTGGTTCTGTGGTCATCTCAGGCCATGAACCTCCCAGATAAACATGACATGGTCATGGAGATGGGCCTGGGCTCTGTGAAGTAGGTGGAACAAGCAAAGTTGTGTCCCTTCTGAAAGGGCAATGGTGGACATTGTGAATGGTGAAGGGAAGGTTTTTGTCGACAAAGAGGGTTATGCCATATATAGCAGAAGCATGGGTCCTCAGCCTATATGATGTGCCACCATTAATGTGGACACTGTCTTGTCCGACCAAGCTTGATTTATGGGCTTTGTCATTTTTTTAAGCAGGATAAAGGCTGAGTTTTTTTATTTCTGCAGTAGACTAGAATAAGCCCAGATAGTCCACTTCCATTATACCACCTGAATGTGACGGTCAGTGACCACCGTGCCATCACTTACCTGTATGCTTACACAAAACAGAATGATGGAACAGTTACAAGGTTTCTTTACATCTTCTGGGGTCCACTCCGAGATTAGACATTATGGCGTAATTGGAAAAAGATAATTTCTGTGCACCACACCCAGCGCAACAAGCAGACAATGGAGGGCGGCCCTAGGGTCAATTACACCAATGTAAATGCCTCTCCCCAGACACCAAAGTTACAAATAAAAAGGATGGATAGGAATAAGATACCACCAGGCGCCACAAATTTGATAAACAGAATAAGATGGGTATACAATACGTCCCTTATGTAGCTGGATTCAATTTCAGATGACCAGACTTGTCTCCTCATTTATTAATATATTCACATGTGAAATATAAAACAGAAAATACCATCATGTGCAGACAGTATAAAATTTAATAAACATCATGCAAGATGTAAACATGTAATAAGAATAAAAGACGGATGACAGCTACAGTGGAAACACGAAATAATTACCAGATGGTCTGAGAATAACCTCTGCACATCTCACCAGCCAGTCGATCCTGCTTAATAAGGACCAGATTCCTGTTCCCGGCTTCCTGATCCGGGTGGTCGTTGGTGATTTAAGAGCTTGTCTGAGAACTTCTATTGGGTTCTCAGACCATCTGGTAATTATTTCGTGTTTCCACTGTAGCTGTCATCCGTTTTTTATTCTTATTACATGTTTACATCTTGCATGATGTTTATTAAATTTTATACTGTCTGCACATGATGGTATTTTCTGTTTTATATTTCACATGTGAATATATTAATAAATGAGGAGACAAGTCTGGTCATCTGAAATTGAATCCAGCTACATAAGGGACGTATTGTATACCCATCTTATTCTATTTATTAAATTTGTGGCACCCGGTGGTATCTTATTCCTATCCATCCTTTTTATTATGGTGTAATTACTCAGACGGGAATATAAAACAGAATAAAAAATAAAAGCTTTAATGTAATAATTAGATGCAAACAAAAGCTTTTATTATGAAATACAGGGGAGTATCCGCACCATATAGATGTAACATACAACAAACCACCGCAGATGGAACCCGGGTGACTCTAATGCACATGGTAATGTACAGGGTATATATGGACAGGATCTTGTATCAGAAAACACTCGGCACTCCTGATCAAGATGAGTGTCTGCAACAAGTTAGGCAAACTAGAAGTGAAAACACGTTCCTATGGCCGCCATATTGTCGTGCAGCAATACAGATTGTGCAAACTGGTATTAGACATTCACATTTACACAAAGCACAAGATACAAAATAAACAGCAGAAAAAAGACCTAAGCATTTGGGATGTATTATTTAGGAAGTAAATATACAGACGGGTCCTCCGTTATCTTGGCTGGCTGAGGCATTAGTCGCGATCAGGCATACGCAGCGTACCTGGGCGCAAGGAGGCGCACCTAGTCGTAGGAAGGCACACAGAGCGTTTGGCGTTACCTTTGAGTGTAATACCTAAGATCATCCACCAGATGTCGCTTTTATAAATCACCAATGCCCAAGCGTGTGGTCTCCATTAGAATACAATACTAAACTACAGCGTAAGAACTACTTTACTGGTGCATCTCATTACTCTACATTATGCTACAGTATGTCAAAGTCTATGACAGTATATACAGTACAGGTGCAAATAGTACAGCATATACAGATGCAAATTAACGTGTTACAGATACAGTATGGTCTATTGATGTTAGGGATATGCGAGTGTCCAAATTCCGTAGTATTAAGTATAATGGGGAGAGATAAAAGCTCCTCCCTAAGTTTCTGGATGCCAAATCCCTGTGTGTATAGTTTATACAGATGCAAATGAACGTGTTAAAACACTTGTGTATGCAGACACAACTAATGTGTGAAAGGAATAATGTAGCTCATTGACTTTACAGTATGTACAGTGCACAAAATGAGCGTCCGAGTCCCCTAACGGCATAAACAAACACCAATGGGGAGGAATCGCTCTTGGCAGTACTTTTACACATGAACTTGAGAATCTTCCATGCAGTGCTGTGGGCTAGCGATGAAGACTCCGGTCTGCCACGCTGAGTACCGGGTTCGATTCCCAAAGTGTCAATTTTTTTTGTGTTCCAGTGACATTCACTTTATTATTTTTTCTGTGTAATCCATTGTAAAACATTCAACAGAAGGGTACACACAGGTTTCACACAAATCGGGGTAAATCTGCAGGAGTGACTCATTCACTATCTAAAATACACAGCGGTAATGAGCACGTATAGGCATACCAGTAAATATAAATTAGTGTATTCTGACGCAACTAACTGTTCGAGCAACACAGTACTGTAGATCGTCGGCGTTAGAGAATCTGTGTTGTACATTATAAGCTGTTCCTGCTAATTAGTACTCTAATAGAAAAAACTGTACAGAGATACTAAGGACAGTGATTTGGCATCCAGGAACTTAGGGAGGAGCTTTTATTTCTCTCCATTATACATAGAAAGATTAAACTTGCCACTCTACGTTACAAGCTGTTCGTGCTATTTAGTACACTACTAGTGTACTAAATAGCACGAAACCCATCACAACAGTTGCCCAGATCAAGAACACTCTCCAGGAGATAGGTGTATATGTGTCAAAGTAAACAATCAAGAGAAGACTTCACAAGAGTGAATATAGAGGGTTCACCACAAGATGTAAACCATTGGTGAGCAATAAAACAGGAAGACCAGATTAGAGTTTGCAAACAACATCTAAAAAAGCCTTTACAGTTCTGGAACAACATCCTGTGGACAGATGACACAAATATCAACTTGTACCAGAGTGATGGGAAGAAAAGAGTATGGAGAAGGAAAGGAACTGCTCATGATCCAAAACCTACCAGCTCATCAGTGAAGCATGGTGGTGGTAGTGTCATGGCCTGGGCATGTATGGATGCCAATGGAACTGGTTCCCTTGTATTTATTGATAATGTGACTGCTGATAAAAGCAGCAGGATGAATGCTGAAGTGTTTTGGGCAATTTTATCTGCTCATATTCAGTCAAATGCTTCGGAACTCAGTGGAAGGTGCTTCACAGTGCAGATGGACAATGACCCGACGCATACTGCGAAAGCAACCAAAGCGTTTTTTTAAGGCAAATAAGTGGAATGTTATGCAATGGCCAAGTCAATCACCTGACCTGAATCCGATTGAGCATGCATTTCACTTCATGAAGACAAAACGGAAGAGAAAATGCCCCAAGAATAAGCAGAAACTGAAGACATTTGCAGTAGAGGCCTGGCATAGCATCACCAGGGATGAAAGCCAGCATCTGGTGATGTCTATGCTTTCCAGACTTCAGGCTGTAACTGACAAAAGGATTTGCAACAAAGTATTAAAAAGTAAAAGTTTAATTAAGGATTCTGGAAACAAAGGAAGAAACAAGAGAGCGACTATGGTGTAGTATTTTTCAATCAGTTTTGTCTAGTGATGAGCGGATTCGGTTTTACTCAGATCTCAAAACAGAATCTTATTGGCTATCCAAAACACATGACATCTGTAAGCCAATAAGATGCCGTTTTGAGAACAGAGTAAAACCGAATCCGCTCATCACTAGTTTTGTCACACGCAAGAATATTATAGCGTACGGATTACGGCTTGACACATGGCATATCAGTCCCCCATTCTTTAGTCCAGGTTACTACTGGGATCTAAATGCTGCTAGGAGACACAAAGAATCGCTATATAGCGTAGTATATTTCCGTATCTGGGATTAAATTCAGTTATCACACAAAATTTATATGCGTACCAGATAAATAAATATTTGCATATCAGTATGGATATTGTATCCAGGTCTTCATCTAGGAGATGGTAATCAGATCGCCCTTGGAAAATATGTCAAAGCTCAATTCACGAAAACACTGATCTGGGCTGCGACCACATTAAGTAGTAAAGTACTTTTTGTTGAACTGGACGAGCGCACTGATCTACTGATTTACAATATTTGATTTAGGATTGTTTAGTTTGTACCATTACTTTTGGTCCCTTAAAAAGTGGGAGGCACATAAAAAAACCTTTTAATTCCTACACGATTCACCTGATTTTGATGTATATACCCTCAAATTAAAGCGGAAAGTCTGCAGTTAAAGCACATCTTGTTTGTTTCATTTCAAATCCATTGTGGTGGTGTATAGAGCCCAAAATATGAGAATTGTGTTGATGTCCCAATATATATGGACCAGACTGTATATTGCATGAAGCATAGGAGATAGGATTGACCCTTGAGGAACATTGCATGACAGTGATAATTATACTCCAGAAGATTTAAATGGTTCCGTGCTTGGGTAATGTCTAATATGTTCAACAAGAGCGGATTTATTTCTCTCACAGCATGAAAACGGCTTCTCACCTGTGAAACCGCTGATGTGTAACAAGACCTGATTTCTGTCTAAAACATTTCACACACTCAGAACATGGAAATGGCTCCTCACCAGTGTGACTTCTCTGATGTGTAACAAGATCTGATTTCTGTGGAAAACATTTCATTCACTCAGAACAGGAATACGGCTTCTCACCTGTGTGACTTCTCTGATGTGTAACAAGATATGATTTCGATGCAAAACATTTCCCACACTCAGAACAGGAATACGGCTTCTCACCTGTGTGACTTCTCTGATGTGTAACAAGATTAGATTTATTTGTAAAAAATTTCCCACACTCAGAACATGGAAATGGCTTCTCACCAGTGTGACTTCTCTGATGTCTAACAAGATCTGATTTATATGTAAAACATTTCCCACACTCAGAACAGGAATACGGCTTCTCACCTGTGTGACTTCTCTGATGTTTAACAAGGGCTGATTTCTGTGTGAAACATTTCCCACACTCAGAACAGGAAAATGGCTTCTCACCTGTGTGACTTCTCTGATGTGTAACAAGATCTGATTTCTGTCTAAAACATTTCCAACAGTTAGAACAGGAATACGGCTTCTCACCTGTGTGACTTCTCTGATGTGTAACAAGATTTGATTTCGATGCAAAACATTTCCCACACTCAGAACAGGAATACGGCTTCTCACCTGTGTGACTTCTTTGATGTGTAACAAGATTTGATTTTTTTGTAAAAAATTTCCCACACTCAGAACATGGAAATGGCTCCTCACCAGTGTGACTTCTCTGATGTGTAACAAGATCTGATTTCTGTGGAAAACATTTCATACACTCAGAACAGGAATACGGCTTCTCACCTGTGTGACTTCTCTGATGTGTAACAAGATATGATTTCGATGCAAAACATTTCCCACACTCAGAACAGGAATACGGCTTCTCACCTGTGTGACTTCTCTGATGTATAAAAAGATCCGATTTCTGTGCAAAACATTTCCCACACTCAGAACAGGAATACGGCTTCTCACCTGTGTGACTTCTCTGATGTGTAACAAGATTTGATTTATTTGTAAAAAATTTCCCACACTCAGAACATGGAAATGGCTTCTCACCAGTGTGACTTCTCTGATGTCTAACAAGATCTGATTTATATGTAAAACATTTCCCACACTCAGAACATGGAAATGGCCTCTCACCTGCCTTAGCTGGCTGATGAGTAATACGGTTTGTGTTCTGTGTAAAACATTTGGCATCTGTAGAACAGGGAAACTCTGTATCTAATCTCAGAGCTGTAATAGAGTGATCAGGAGAACATTTCCCAGGATCAGGGGGATCAGCTGATAGAGCTTGATGTATAATTGGGGTAATGGTATTATCTCCTGGAGAATCCTGTCTACTGTCATTATCTGTTATTTCACAATCCAGGGATAACATTAGATGTACTTCTGAGATATTCCTGCTTGTGGGTCCATCTGCTGGAAATAAAATACATTAATATATAAAATGAGCAGACAAGACCCAGGATGTTACAGGATACAATATATAATTCTATAACTGCCATTTTCTTTTACCTGTAATCATTGCTTTTATGTTTATTAAAAAAACAAAAAAGCTAGGATGCTTAGACTGGATCAACATGGAAGGCTCAAGTGGGATTACTAGAGGTGACCTGGACGCTCAAGTGGGATTACTAGAGGTGACACAGACGCTCATATGGGATTACTAGAGGTGACACGGACGCTCATGTGGGATTACTAGAGGTGACGTGGGCGCTCATGTGGGATTACTAGAGGTGACGTGGGCGCTCATGTGGGATAACTAGAGGTGACATGGACGCTCATGTGGGATTATTAGAGGTGACATGGACGCTCATGTGGGATTACTAGGTGGTGACATGGACACTCATGGGGGATTATTAGAGGTGAGATGGACGATCATTTGGGATTACTAGAGGAGACATTGGCGCTCATGTGGGATTATTAGAGGTGACACAGGGACTCATGTGGGATTACTAGAGGTGACATGGATGCTCATGGGGATTATTAGAGGTGACATGGACACTCATGTGGGATTACTAGGTG